>NC_052352.1:51999452-52072300 GCF_009727055.1 Benincasa hispida | reverse complement strand
AGGACCCAAAAAGAGTCCCGGTTTGACCCCTATCCTCGATCAAATTGGGGATTCCTTAACCCGATCGCGAAGACCCCGCTCCGTAGGTTTTTTTGCTATCACTAGAGAAAATAGACTTAATTTTCAAAAACAAAAAACAAAAAATTAAATAGTTACCAAACGAGGCCTTAGTTTTTAGTTTAGTTTTCTAAAATTAAGCCTATAAATACTCTTTCTACCTTTAAATTTCTTGCTTTGTAATCTATTTTTTACCTATATTTTAAAAAATCAAGTCAAAATTTTAAAACTAAAAAAAGTAATTTTTTAAAAACTTGGTTTTGTCTTTGGAATTTGGCTAAGATTTCAACTCTTTTTGGACCTGGACAGATGAGGGTGCTAAGGAGGTGACAACTTAGTTGAGATGTCTTAGTGCACCTACTAATCCTTCTACCTCTTTGTCTTAGGTTTAAAAAAAAAAATCAACTCTTGTAATTAAGAAAGATGAAAACCATTGTAAGAAAATGAGAAGAAATATGCTTAATCTAAAAAAAAAAAAAAATAATAAATAAATAGTTAGCAAATGTGGCCTAACTTTTATGAAAGTAATAATTTAGTCAACTCTTGTAATTAAGAAAGATGAAAACCATTGTAAGAAAATGAGAAGAAATATGCTTTTCTAAAAAAAAAAAAAAAATAATAAATAAATAGTTAGCAAATGTGGCCTAACTTTTATGAAAGTAATAATTTAGTCAATGTACTTTCAAATTTGTAAAATTTAATCCTCGAATTTTAATAAACAACAATTTAATCATGTAGTTGATAACTTGTAATGATTTAGACTTATTGTGAAAAATATTATTATAGATTTAATGAAATTTCTTATATGATCGATAAAATGAACGAAAAATAAAATTTACTTATAAATTAAAAAGACTAAGAAGTTGCGTAATAAAAGTTTATACTTAATTTTGATAAGATTTTTCATGATATGGACTAAATTGTTAAAAATTTCAAAACTAAGGGATTAAATTGTTGCTTATTAAAATTTAAAGACTAAATTATTAAAAAAGTTAGAAGTATGAGGACTACATTTTTATCAACCAAAGTTAAGAAACTAAATAGTTAGACAACAAAGACCTTTTGTTTTACACCCAAATGTTTTAGGATTAGATGGATTGTCCCATGAGATTGGTCGAGGTACGCATAAGTTAGCTGGGACATTCATAAATATAAGAAAAACAAACAAAATAAAAACAAAGACTTTTTTTAAAAAAAAAAAAAAAAAAAAAAAAATTGTAAGATTCTCCTCCCTTAATTTATAATGTAATCTATATTTTTTTCAAATGCAAAGTGATGATAAATTTATTGTAGAATGGAGCAAAACATCATTGAAAAGTTTGGGCAACTTTTTCTTCCAATTTTTGACCAATTTGAAGCTAATCATGTATTTTAGACAAAACCACCAAAAATTTGCTCTTCTTTTTCTTCTTTATTTGATTCATAACCACTTGATTGATAGTTTGATTAGGATTCACTACAACCCTTTTCAAAATCTTCTTTAATTTCCAACAATTTTTTTTTTTTTTTTTGGTGGAATTCCTCATGTCATCAACTTAAACTAATTTAAAATAGAAAAGAAGAGGGAAGTTCTAGAGTCCAAATTTCACTTGAGGTTCTTCAAAAGAGTACCAAAGGGGGAAATTGAGCCAATTTTTACAAATATATAGAGGAATTTTCTTGTGCATATCACATATTATAAAAATTAAATTGGGATAATTTTCTATATATTTATTGCTCAATATTGTATTCCGACACACATGCTAATAAATAAACTACAAGAAAAGTCGCATGACAGCAACTTCATTAAATTAATTTGTAACGGAAGTAGATACAATATTGGGCAAAGAATGAGAGATTTTTCCCCTTTTAATTTTTAAAGAATTTGGATCATTACAAATTATGTCATTGGATGATTTTCTTTAATTTATACAATTGTATTAAAAACAAAGATAAAATAAATTTGACAACGGTATTAGTTGTTTTTCTTAGTAAAATAAGGACAAAGGGATTCTAACTACAGACTTTTGTTCATTAACATATTTGTATGTCAATTATGCTATACTTACTTTGACATTGAAATTTGTTGTTTTGGTAACTATACAAATAATGTTCAATTTATTTTTAAAAAATGAAACTATTCTTACATATTGATTATGTTCTTCCTAAAATATGATGATACGATGACACTATATATACCATCGCGATTTATTAACGTGATTGGATTTAACTACAATTAGAAAATGTGTTAGTTTCAACCTACAACATTTATCCTCATATAAAAGAGGTTTGAATCCCTACTCCTATGATGTTAAACTATATATATATATATATTATATATATAGTCGTGGCTTTCTTTTTTCTAAAAGAAATTAGTCATGACTTATAATAAACGATTTGTGAGGTTTGATATCAACTACTAAACTCTATTCACAAACTATAATGACCAAAATAGAATTCTTTTTGGAAAAATTGCAATGGGTAGTATTTTTAGGTATAATAACCATGTGTATAACAACATTTTTAAAAAATTGCAAATATAGTAAAGTCTATCACTGATAGAGTTTTATTAGCGATATGATCTACCACTAATAGATAGTGATAAACTTTCTAATTTTTTTACCATATTTGCAACTCTATATTTGATAATATTTTAGATTTAATTGCTATATTTGCAACTCTCTTTCTTTTAAATATAGTTAAAAATATAGGAATCAAATGAAAAAAAACTAAACCCAAATTATAAGAACTAAACATAACCCATCCAGGAAGACAGATAGAAAAAAAATGAGGAAACAGGGTAAAATATTTAAAATAGAAACCCGCGTAAAAAATAGTGTATTTTGCCCTTCATATGACTTTTTTAATCTTAGTTGTTACCTTATTCATTTTTACCTTGAAAAGGAGGCCAATTGAGATAACAAACATCAAATCATTTCATTTCTCAATCCCAACAAATTATACCTCATTTTCTCTCTCTCTTTAATCTTTTTTAATTTGTCTAATGAAAAGGAAAAGTCCTCCCACGGCTAAAACTAAAACAGGTCAGGCTAGCCGGGGACGAAGTCTCAAAAGTTTCCTCCTATGGCCTTTTTCTAAGTAAACACCACAAGAAATGGTCAAACGAAGACTTTCAAAAACACAACCAAGACAACAAATTTTGGTTAAAAACAAGTTAAATTAGAGACCCAATTTGAAGTGAAGATTGCTCTATCTATCCCATGGATTGTTTTCAGAGCCATTTTGATGAATGAGTCTCCATTGACTGCAAACAGGAAACAGAACAACATATTTACATTATTGGTGTATGCTAGAAACAGCAGAAAAAGATGCATCAGACCACAACTAGCAGGGTAATTCAAATTGGGATCGTGTCGAATCGGAGGGGTCTTTGTTACCCGAGAGGGGTGTTGCTACACTACTACAGCTTCGACTAACCAATGTTCGCTTCAGGGATTCTTCCCTACTACTTTTTTGAGTTCACTGATGTGGAAAGGGCTCAGCATAAGGGCGGATTGGGGGTTCATTTTAAGTCCTTTGGTTTCATGGTTAAAAGAACTTGGAGGAAGTTTAATTCGACGTCATGTTGCTGCAGTTTAAGAAATGACACTAATCTGTGTAGGTTGACTCACCTACGGTGGCGCGACTCGTCAAGGAAATCTCACTAGCTCTTACGTTCGAAGAATAGCAGACAGAGGTGAGATTGAAGAAATGGGAAACCATTAATCTGAAACAAAGTTGAGGTTTAAGCTCTATTTCAGAAGTTCTCCAAGTGTAAGGACATAACATACTACATCTTCAAACTATGGTTGTGCAAGAAAGATATTTCCTACAGCTTAAAGAAGGCATTCAACTGAAACAAAGAGTTCAATGAAAACAAGAAATGATCTGTTAACACAACAATTGTGATATTTCTAATAGAAATTGATTGAATCTATTCTGTAAGTAACTACATGAATGTGCATCAATATTCAAGCACAACTTTCTGATATTCTCACATGGTAACAGTATGCTACACAATCATTTCTTGACCAGGGCTTTCCATAGACATCATATCACTCAAGATCATTGAAGAAAATGTCCTTTTATCCAATTCCAAATTCCACCAATCCTATTCTTTGTGAATTATTCCACGACTAGCAAAAGTGAAATCAAATTAATTTATGAACAAAAATTAGCATTTGAAAGTATAGGAAGACCATACACCGCAAGTTATTGGGTGAGATTCAACAGTGGTTGATACCAAACTCCCAAGGCACAGAGCATGATCACCAATCAACCGCATGAATTACTCTGGAGTCAGCAGATGAATGAGAAAAAAGTCTTTGAATCTTCACAAAGAAGTAGAACTTTAAGCCTTCGTTACCTGTGGGACAACAGAAATTGAAGAACAATCAACAATATCAGAATCCACAAAGAATTTTAACCTCAATCAACTAGTTAAATAGAACCACTAGTTTTCTTCAGAAATAAACATTAGAAAAGGATCTTTATCAACAGAGCGAAACCCCATTTACCTTGCCGTTTTCAGGTAACTCAGGGACCTTATACAAATCAGCTGTGATCTCCGATAGCCATAACCCAGGAAAGAGCGTCTGTAAAATAGTTCAGATTAAACGTCGATTCTCAAATTTCTCAACAAAAATGAAATCTACAAGCAGATTAGAGAACTCGAATTTGAAAACTGCTCGAAACTTAACTAAGAATAAGGGCAATTTGAGCGAACTTACATCTAATTGCTTTTGTACGATTCTGGTCCTCTTCTTGGGCCGCCTCGGTGGTCTGAGTCCCACCATTTCCATGAAATCTTCATCGATCTCTCTCTTCGATAGCGGCACTACCAATTTCACCTTCTTCTTCTTCTCCGGCCCAATTTTCAGCCTTGGCGACTTGGCACCACCGTCGCTTCGCAATGGGGAATCGGAATTCGATTTCTTCTCTTCAATCTTCAAATTCTTACTTCCGCCACCGTCAACATTAGGAGCCTTACAAGCGGCTCTCCTCGTCCTTAGATTCCAAGGTCTCGCCTCCGCTATCGATAACGCAACAGCCGCCGGCGTCTCTTCCATTCCGGCAGAATCGTTCTTCTTCCCCTCCGCCTCTTCTCCAGCAACCGCCGCCTCCTTACTTAAAATCGCCTCTTTCATTTTATCGGCCGCCGTCTTCAGATCAAACATAAGCTTCTCTCTGACCGCCTCGATCCCGTCGTCGTCAGTTTTCTTGATTCTCGATTTCAAAACCTTCGGTCTCATCTCCAAATCCTTCAAGAACATCCGCATCTCCAACCCTGATTCTCGGCTCCTACTCTCGGTAGACTCCTCCGATCTCGAGGAGTGAGATTGACGATTAACGCTGGAGACCTGTAAGCCATTAGAATTCACCTTCATGCACCTCAAGTGCTTCTGACTCCCCCACTTCAAACACGGCAACATGAAATTGTGAAGAGACTTCGATCTCTCAGACCGCATTCTTATCGACCAGTTCCGTTCTTCGTCTCAAGAGGCCTACGCACACACCATTTACCGGAGATTCCAAACCGCCGATTGCAGATGGAGTTGCCGGATTTTCAGAGGACTGTAGGAATTTTTAGGGGAAATTTGAGAGGAAGAGAGAGAAGTATCGGAGCTTTGGGAGAGAGAGAGAGTGGTTAAGGGCTGTTTTCCGTCGCTGCTTTCTTTGGTCGCTCTCACAGAATATGGCCGGAAAATAAAAACACCAAGTTTATACCGGTTGAGAGAGAGAGAAAAAAACGGAGCGGATGGTTTTAACGTTCGGACATAGGGGTAATTCCGTCTATTCATATTCTCAGTTTGTCTTCTATTTTAATCATCTTCTAAGATTAAAGTATAAGTTTCGCCCTAAATTTATAGTTACTTTATTATACACATATTGTTAGAAAAATTACATTTTTAGTCGCCAATTTTGAAGAATATGTGCGTCGGATTTATGAATTTTCAAAATAAATCTTTCTAGTTCTCAAAATTTTAAAAATATGTAGATAGTCTAAATGTTTTTAAATAAAGATTATAAACGGATTTTAAATTAGGTTCTTAATTGTTCTAAATGACAAAACTACTTAAATATTTTTAAATATAACAAAATATCATTATCTATCACCGATAGACAGTAATAGACAGTAATAGACATTAAATAGACATCTATCACTGTTATTAATGTCTATTGATAGATACTGATAGATGTCTATCAGCATAGATGCTGGTAGACAAGTGACATTTTATTATATTTATAAAGAAGTTGACTCATTTTATTATATTTGAAAATAATCCATTAAATTTTTTATCTCTAAAATTATTTTCTAAGCTTATTTATCTAATTCAAAATGTCATATGGCTATTTAAGATAATAAAAAAAAACACTTCAACGATGTTTATCACATATTCTTAAAAACAATAGAATTAAATAAAAAAAAAAAAAAAAAAAAAAAAAAAAAAAGAACATTTTGAAAATTCAAAGACTAAATGCACACATTAAAAAAATTCTGAGACTAAAAAATGTATGTTTTGAAAACTAAGAGCATAAATCAAATTATGTTTTATGTTTTCAGATTTACAAAGATATTTATTTGACAGATTATTTGGATTATGTTTCTAAAAATTGCTTTTAAATTTTATGATCAAAACTCTAGATTTCGAATTTTAAATTTTAAAATAGGAAATTATATCAAATAAAAATAAAAATATTTAAAAATACAATACATCATGCAAATTTATTTTGAAATTTCATATAACTTAAAAAATTAAAAATTTTGATAACGTCGTTTTTTATGCTTTTAGATTTAAAAATTTTACTACCATATGGATTCACAATTCTGTTTTTCCTTAAATTTATTTTTTTCAAACTCTATTTTTGACCAATCGAATCTAATTGAAATATTTTAAAATATAGAAATAAAGGAAACCTAATTTGATGCTTACTAAATATATATTATACATTTTTCATATTTGAACTTAGTAGATATTACTTATGAACTTCCTAAAAATAATCATTTTGATCTTTGTGTTTAATCATTTGAATGAGATAAAACAATTGAGGGCGCATTTGGACGGCGAAAAGGATGAAAGTGATAAAAAGGTAAATCTTGAACTTTTTATTTTTTGTGTTTGGTAAAATAAATTGAGATTAAATTTGTTAAAATCATTTTTAAAAAAATGTTCATTTCACGTTTGTTTTAAAATTAGTTTCCGACCATTTTAAAATAGATACCATTTTAAACTAACTTTTAATTTTATTCTTTAAAATTAAAAGTTATTTCATATCTTTATTTATTTCTAATCTAATCAGAAACCACCATATTGATTGTTTTTTAAATAAAGTTATTTTTCTTAATATGTAAAATTAAAATTATATATTATAAAAAAGGTTTTAGTAATAAGTCTATTTTAGCTATTATAATTAGAATAGGATAATGCAGTATTTATTTACAACATACTCTTCTACTTACTTTCTCAGGTTCCAAACTTAAGTTTATCAAATACTTAAGCTTCGTTCGGTAATCATTTTATTTTGTTATTTTTATTTTTAAAAATTAAGCATATAGACACTATTCTCATCTTCAAATTTCTTCTTTTATTATACTTTTTAATCAATGGTTAAAAAAACCAAACTAAATTTTGAAAACTAAAAAAAATAACTTTTAAAAAGTTGTTCTTGTTTTTAGAATTTGGCTCATAATTCAACCATTGTATTTGACAAAGATTCAAATCATCGCAAGAAATGAAGAGAAAATAGGTTTAATTTTAAAAAATCAAAAACAAAAAAAAAAAAGGAAATGATTACCAAACGGGCCTTATTTACTTAATTCTATTTTTTTAAAAAAAAAAAACATAAGTTGTCACAATTATTTTAAAGTTACAACAATCTCAAACAAAATTTAAGTGTAAGAGATATAATTGAGATACACATGAACAACGAAACAACAACAATCACTCCAAATATTATCCTTGAATGGTCAAATTTTAGCTTGGAATGGAAAAAAAGTTGTATCCCCATGAAAATCATTTCTCAATCCTGATATATTGGAGTGGTTTTAATAAAATAACGATTCTTAGAATTAGGAGTGCAACAAAAATTTGAAAAATAAAAAAATCAAATAAATCTAAATTGATTCAATGATTTAGTTTGATTTTTAGTATAAAATTGAACATCTAAATTTGTATGTAGAGAAAACTAAAAAATACTGGTTCAGATCAATTTTTCATCTAAAAAATTAATCAAAACCGAACTGAACTGAGGTATATGTATACCCTTAAAAATAAACTCTAAAATTAGGTATGTTTTAGTATTTTACTTATTATGGTGCATATATATTTGTCTAGAAAAATAGACCTATTATGACGTTTTTTATTTTAAAATAAGTGTCAAGAAAAAAAAATATATCAAATTTCAATCTAAAAAAAGAAATAAACCAAAATTTAATCTAAAATTAGCGAAAAAACTAATTAAAAAAAGTGAAAATAAAAAAAAAATCGAAGAAAAAAATACAAAAAATCTATAACCAAATCGATAATAGATCAAACCAAACAAAAATTAATCCATTAAATTTGTTGTGTATTAGACATTGATTTGGATCTTTTCTTTATAAAATCATTCTTCAAAATCTAAATTGAATATCACTCTACTTAAAATACATAGAAAGATATTGAAAAATAATTTATATTCTAACAACTAAAATATATATAGTCTTGCTTAAAAGTTTAAAGGCGTTACTATTTTCTTTCCTTCTTTGCTTCTTCATATATCTATTTTATTATTTCTAAAGATATTTTTATGAATATATTTGGAAAGTATTCTAAACTTGAAAGCTTAACATAAAGGGAAAAATTACCAAAAATTAAAGATATAAATATATATTGGGAATATTCTTGAATAAACTCGGATCAGTTTGATAAAATTCCGGTAAAGGGTGATAAATATGATATCCCAACTTTTTTCCTTATGAAAAAACTATATATGATGCTAATTTTTTTTTTATTATATAGAATAATTAAAATTTATGTTTAAAAAAGGGAGAAAGGGCTTCTCCATTTTTTTTAATAAAAAAACGTAAGAGCAATATTTAAGATTGGAAAGAGAACGATATATGCCATAAAAAGCAAAAGTTCATTTCTATAACTTCATTTGAATTATTATCTAAAAGTTTAAAATACATAAGATTGGTCATTATATAAAGGAGAATGGTGACCTTTTAAGGTACTTCATTAGAAAGTAGTTTACTTATGAATTTCAAATTTACAATCTTATAGTAGAGATGCAACTAAATAAAACTGTTGTTGATGTGCAAATTTTGTTTAAGAGAATCGTCCAATTTGCACGATAGAAACGATAAAAATGGATGAAAGAACTTAAAATAATAATAATAATGATAAACTGCACACTGTAGTGTAATGCTTGCCAAACGAATTCTAATTTCTAAAGTCATATTGGGATTTATATTCCCATAAAAAAAATAAAGATCGTGGAACATATTTTGAGTAAGTTTCTTATATTTATACCAGAGTTTGATCTAGAGTTTCTAGTCTCTTTTTTATTTTATCATTTTTTGTTGTTAGTATGAGTCTCAAAACTACTAAACATGGTAATTGAATCATCCCTGAACCTAATAGATAACTTAGAACAAAAGAGGGCTCAACCTCTTGGTCTAAGCCTAGGGCCTTAAAGACATTAGGAAGTGATTTTAGAAATAGTGATTTTAACCAAATTGATTTATTAACCAGATATTTGTTAAAAATGTTTTTTCGTAATTATTTTAATCTTTGGTTCTACACTTTTTAAAAATGATTTTCAATTATTATATTTTTTAGTAAAATATTTTTCATGACTTAAGAGCGCAATAGAGATTGACTTTTAGAATCATTTTTCTTAGCTAAATTATTTAATTATGATTAATTTTGTAAAAGTGTGATTCATGTTAAATTATTAATGTTTATTTTCAAAGGTAGTTTTATAATAATCAATTTACTAGAAAAAATATTAAATTTGAGATTGAGGAAATTTTATAGAGAAATAAAAGTTTAAAAGAAAAAAAAAATTGAGAGCTAGAGAAAATTTTCAAAACGAAGATAATGTTAGACGTAGATGAGAAATTTAGAGAAAGAATTTAATAGAGACAACAAAAATTCGAGATTGAGATTTAAAAAATAGAATAAAATTAGAGATTAAAATTATAAAAACCTTCGTGATAAAAAAATTACGGAGAGTATAAAAATCAGAGAGAAATAAAAATAAAAATGGACAGGTTTTTTAAAAAAATTAGGACAAAACAAAGTGAAATAAGAAGATAATATTTTTTAATATGAAATAATAATCTTAAAAAACTTACAATCGCGTGACAAAAATCACTTAGAATCCCCCAAGTAATTGTTAGGAATTCAGTTTAAGTAATTTTGGGTGTGTCTAAAATCACTCTTTCAACATTGCCAGACATCAAAATTTTAGAAGAAAAGTGAATTTATGCATGTCACAAGTAATTTTTATCGTTTCAATAAATTGCTGCCAAATATGCTTGAAGTTGGATTCCTCAAGCTTACCTTGGTTGAATGGACTTTGGCCAACCTAGCGACCATTTGTTAAGGTTGGGCTTGCATTGCTTTGGAGATGGATGACAAAGGAGTCTCAATTGGTTGACCTCAACCCACTAGCTATGGATGTATTTCATTTTATGGTTTTTCTCCAGCTGTGTTACATATTGTTGGTTTAAGACTAGCATGTGTTCATTATCGTAGGCCCCTCATGGGCTATCTGTTGATTCGCTTATTTCGTCTCATCCTTTGAGTCGACTTGCATTGATGTGGGTGTCGAGTCGACCACACTTTGATGCTTAAGTTAGTAAAAAGATGGTATAGTTCAGTTAAACACAGAGAGTAAGGTTAGAGTTCTCCATTAGAGTTCAATTATTTTTTTTCCCTAGGGATTGTTGAATGTGGCTATTTATAGTATCCTTCCTCTAACACTCATGTGGTGATGTGTAACATTGTCGATGTCAAGGTGGTTGCAAGCCTCAAGGTTGCAGAGTGCCAAGGTCAAGCTCGACTTGGTTATTTCCTTATTAGTATAATTCTTTCGACTTGGCTAGTCTATCTGAAACTTGAGGGTCTTACCTTTCCCTAAGGATACACGTTTTCTCATGTCACCTCTCAACTTCTATCGGACTTGGGCCCGTGATGTAGTGCAAGCACACACACCAAGTTAGTATAGTAATATGACCTTGAGAGACCAAGTATCTTCTTCAAGGATCAAACCCGTAAATTTAGTCTAACTATTTTAAAATTGAGTCAATTTTATCTAAGGGATGAAAAACTACATGAATGATTTGAGATTTTAACATAAAGAACACTTAAAATACAAAAAATGATTTTTTCGAGAAAAGAAAGTCCTAGGGTGTTGATTTCATTGTTTATTTCATTCAATCATGTAAAGGTTCTTGGAATGTTATGTTATTGAGATGTTTAAGTTTTGAAACTAAACTTCAGATTATTATCTTTCAACAATAATTGTTTCTCATGCAAACCTAATGGATTACTGATCTCTTGAAACAAAAATAAGAAGCACAATAAACAATTTTAGAATGTCAAACCTAATGTTATGTTATTAGAATGTCATAAACAATTTTCATTCTAAGCCCAACTAATTTCATGAGAGATTAACAATGATTCAATACTAACGTCTAGTTAAACATGCAATCTATCAAATTGAACATTCAACCCAACATATATCGATAGCCAACCAATATAAACATAAGCACAATAATATTGAAAAACATTCAGTTTCATAATATTCATAAAAATATTATGTATTAACTCAAATTCATAAATAAATTAACACCCTAGAACAAACAGGTCTGGCCACTCATAGTTGTCAAACACATATTCTCATACAGTTTGGCAAACATAAACAGTAAAAAAGTGAAAAGAACAAGGAGAAACTACTGTCGAAGGGATTCCTCATGTTGAAGTCCATCATTGTCGCCTTGATTTGCACCTTAGAATTTCGAACATTATCCAAAAAATTTCTGTAACGGCCCGACTTTCTAGGACTTACACTAGGTCGTTACTTCATACATGCATAAACCTCAAAACGACTCTCTCGTAAATTTTAACTAAATCAAACGAATTTATTTACATAAATACTTTTGTAACATCCAAATAACCGAAAATCTTTCAAAATAAATTTTATGAAGTATGACAAATAAAGATTTCAACCATGGAACTCTAAATTCTCAAACCATGACTGAAATTTAAACACCAAAACATGAAAACATGAGCAGAAGCATTTCTTTGGTCCCAATGGCACAGTCATGGATTTCTTCTATCACTCGTCGGTCTGTCCTTGCATTCACCTGAAAAACATAACATAAGAAATTATGAGTATAACATACTCAATAAGTAACCCCACTACGGGGGTCATTCTAAGCATTTATGTCCTCTAGATGCTACTTTCTAGTGAGACATGCATAAACTGAAGAGAAAACCATTGAAGGTTTCTACAATGGAAAGTGGGGATCATCCCAATTTTCATTTTTTTTCCACAAAATTTACAGAATTACAGAATAAATAAGAGAAGGATTATACATTCTAAATTAACTTACAACATGCTAATTTAAAGAAAAAGGGAGGAAACAAATTTACCTTTGAAGAACCGATTTCTTCACGAAATCCCTCAAACATATCACGATTTCTTCTTCTAAAAGGGACACCACCAAAATACGAACCATTTGTATTCTCTAGGGTTGAGAATAGGCAGGAGTTATGGGCTCTACCCTAGGTTTGGAAGAGGAAAGAAGATGGAGGGGAGGAGAGGGATTTTTCAAAGAACTTTTCTCTTTTGTATGTTTGTGTTTTTTTTTTTTTTTTTTCCTGAGAGAACTATTCTCTCAGTGTTTTATGAAGGAAGATGAATGAGAGTCATTCATCATCCCCATGTCATGTAATAGATGAGAGACCAAGTAGGAGGGAGTTATAACTCCCTCTCTTTAATTAAAATTAATTTAAAATAAAATAAATTAATAATATATGTATATAAAATAACTACTTTATTTTATATATATATACATTATATGTTATATCAAATATAATATATAGCCTATAGTTTTATGTTGAATCAAATACAACATAACCTATAGTTTTAATTACTCTCAATAATACATGCTATTTAATATAAATCACATTTACACTTATATCAATCTCATTCATATAATTGATATTTGGATCATATTCAAATATTTTATTTCTCTCAACTTATTTATGGTATTTAACATAAATCATATTTATATTAAATTTAATTACATGAATCTCATTCATATAATTAATATTTGAATCATATTCAAATTCCTCTCATATTACCTTATATTATAATGTATCAAATACATTATATTAATTATATCATATATATAATTAATCTAATTAATTATATCATATATAATTAATCTAATTAATTATATCATATATAATTAATTCCCTCAATTAATTTGAACACTTCAAATTAATCCAAAATATTTCTCAATTAAATTTATGTTGAGCTACAGAGGGGACCTTACGGACCTGTAGACTAAAGCTCCAACGGTATCTGAATAATTAATTAAACTCTTTAATTAAATTATTCAACATCCATTAACTGTCAGTCATTCCACTAAAAGCTGACAGTTGCACTCTTCGCACTACAGATATATTTCTATGTCTATTGGATATAACCAATCAATAGTGCAATAACCCTTCATAAATTGCTCGTAAGTACAATTGGGCCCAAATTACCATTTTGCCCCTGTAGTTACATCTAATTTCTTAAGTTTCACTGATCCCTCCAATGAACAATAAGTCTATGACCGAGTCCCTTTCGAGCCAGAAGAGGGTGTAGCTATGTTCAAATCCGAAATCAGTCCTTAAAGGAACAATTTATCTACTTATCCCTAGGGGTGTTCAAAAAATCTGATGACTTGAAAAAATCGATCAACCCAACCCAATCCGTGCGGTTTAGGTTGGGTTATCAACTCATTTGGGTTGGATTGGGTTCAAATAAATGAAAAATTTATGGGTTGGGTTGGTTCATGGGTTCACCTAATATAACCCAAACCAACCCGAATTTATTATTAACTTTAAAATATATTTTTTTATTACTTATAACACAATTATTTATACATATATTGATTTTAATTTTATTTAATTCCAATATTTTTTAATAATGTATACTTCAACAACTCTCAAAATTAGTTTCTTTGCACTTTAGAATGAAAATTTTCACTATATAAATTGAAATTGAGTTATTAATCTTAATTCAATATATGAAAATAATTAAATTATATTTTTACATATTTACATTTTGCTTCTTTTTAGAACAAAATTTTAAATAAATGACCTGATTAACCCGAACCAACCTCACCCAAATATTTCATGATTGGGTTGGGTTGGGTTCATTTTTTAATAAGGGTTATTTGAGTTGAAAAATTTACAACTCGAACAAGGATTGGGTCCAACCCATGAACACTCCTACTTGTCCCTCCATCGAGGAAGGAGTGAATTTCGTCCCGTGTAGCTGTATTCCCAACTCCCCAGTCAGACCAATCCCAAAATGGTAGGCTTATTCAATTGGCAATCTGGTCACTCTCACCCATACAAATCAAAGGATGGCCTTCATGAGCAAGAGTTTACAACTCACTCAAGATTCAGTTCATGTCACGTATGATCATCCTAGTGAAATGTAAGTCTATATTATTAACAGCGTTATATAAAGAGACTAATTATTTCGCGATCCGATCTTGTACAAACGTTGTGTATAGGATACCCCACTCACATGTCTCTATATGAATAATTAGGATCAGGTCATTTGTAGTACTTTACAACACTTGTAACACCTACAAAGTGGGTCATATCCGTAGTGTCACCAGGATAAGGTACCCAACCCTATCCATCTACTACATACTGTTTAGGTTATTATTTAAACAAGATCCATTTGTATGTCTTTACATACTTTTTAACATTACATAAAATAACCTAAGATCTTAGTTTATTGGAATGAGCATATGCTTATAAACTAACACTTATTTTATTAACAACAAACAATATATTTATACAAAATATACAAACTACAAGATTACAAGGAGATTTAGGACACCAATCCCAACATAAACCTCTACTTTCTATGGGATGCCTAACTAGTGGTTAGTTGAACCCATACTACTGTAGATTAAATATACCCACAAACCCCTGGTGAATCCCGAAGGAGACACAAACCTCTAGTGAATCCTGAAGGAGATACAAACCTCTGGTGATCCCAAAGGAGACACAAACCTCTAATGAATCCCAAAGGAGACACAAACCTCTGATGAATCCCAAAAGAGACATAAACCTCTGGTGAATCTCGAATGAGACACAAACCTCTGGTGGATAACTAATTACGGGAAGAGGTAACTACCATAATCATAATCATAATATGCATCATAAAACATAGTCTCAAACCATGCAAATACATAGCATCACCCAATGTTCATCTAACAATTCATATCATACTTCTTAATAAGAACTTCATATAACAAAAATACTAATGTCATGCTAGCATTCAAACATCTTTCATACGTAATCAGTTACTCAGAATCTCAGATAAAGTCATACATAAACATCATTCTAAACAAACAATCTCAGAACCTCAATAAAACTTAAATTTTTGCCTAGTACATGGGCGGTTCTAGTAGTAAGATTACTTACCTCAAATTGCAAGTCCAAATAACTAGCAAACTGATCTGTCCTCGCCAATGCTAATTCTTGATTCAAACTCTATGCATAATCCAAAATTTACTTCAACACGAAAATTTAATCCCAAAACCCGAATTCACCTTAAAATGTCTCCAAACCACTTAACTAAATAGTGATTTAACCTCACTTAAAAGCTTCAAACAATAATTTAATCCTTTGTACATTCAATAATAGGCATTTAAAAAATCCACATTACAATGATTATATCAAGACCCAAAAGGATTCCAGAATCTAATTCTCACCTAAAATTCACCTATATGGTCCTTAACACTTGATGGTCAACAAGCCAACATTCTCGAAGCCTTGAATCTAAAATTCTAACGTCATGAATTAATCGATTGGACCAAAATTTTAGTGGGTAACCACAAATTTATGTCAAAACTTGTTATGTATTCAAGCTACTTTAAGAAAACCCATAAACATATCCATTAACTTACCCAAAATCCCAAGAACCCGACGAGAGCAGTGGCGAAAGAAAACCCACACGGCAGACCCGCGACGGTAACTCAACGACGGCAATAACCTCGACACATAGGTCTGCAAAGCTGGACAGTCGAGCGACGCATGGGTCAAGGTTGGGCAACACACGGCTGCGACTGTGGACGAGGCTGGCTGCACTAGATCTGGGCGGCACGGACTAAAGAGCAACGACTCCTTCAATTAGGGCTTGAAGAGGGCGGTGGCGTGTAGAAGCGGACGACACGACCGGCTCCGCATTTGTAAATGGCAGAGTGGAAAAAACGTTTATGTGGAAAAAAAGTCAAGTAATATGATTTTGGACGGCAGCGTGTAGAAGCGAACGATCACCTAAAATTCACCTATATGGTCCTTAACACTTGATGGTCAACAAGACAACATTATTGAAGCCTTGAATATAAAATTCCAACGTCATGAATTAATCGATTGGACCAAAATTTTAGTGGGTAACAATAAATTTATGTCAAAACTTGATATGTATTCAAGCTACTTTAAGAAAACCCATAAACATATCCATTAACTTACCCAAAATCCCAAGAACCCAACGAGAGCAGTGGTGAAAGAAAGCCCACACAGCAAACCCGTGGCGGTAACTCGACGATAGCAATAACCGCGACGCGTAGGTCTGCAAAGCTGGACAGTCGAGCGACGCGTGGGTCAAGGTTGGGCGATACGCGGCTGCAAGCGTGAACGAGGATGGGTGGCACTAGATCTGGCGGCACGGACTGAAGAGCGACGGCTTCTCCAATTAGGGTTTGAAGAGGCTGGCGGCGTGTAGAAGTGGACGACACGACCAACTCCACGTTTGTCCGATGGATTGGTCTCTGACGTGTTGAGCTTCGACGGTGTCGACAGTAGCGTTCGACTAGGTCGGAGGTGCCTTCGTGCGTAAGGAAGAAAAAGATGGGGGTGAAAGGGTTTCAACCCACACTTTCCAAAGATCTTTAATAAATACATATAATATATATATAAATATTCTTTTTTTCTTTTCTGTAACCCTTTAGCCAACTCCAATTATATATATATATATATATATATATATATATACATATTCTTTCCTTTTCTTTTCTTAAGTTCCAAAACCCATATATATTCTTTTCTTAATAAATATATCACATCAAACTCAAATCTTTCACTTCTTTTTCAATTAATTAAATAAACCTCAAGATAAATTTACCAACTTTAAATCAATTCTTTCCAAAAATCCTAAATCCCAAAATTAAATTTCAACTTTCCAAATTAACTTAAATCCAAATTTACAAATCTTTTTAGATACTTTATTTAATAACTTCTAAATAAACCAATTATCTTCTCCTAATTCTTCACTTAAATTTTGGATCCAAATTCCAAAATTAGAGAGGGTAAAATTTTAAAACCATAATTTTTTCTTTTCCATTTCAAATTTCACAAAAACTCAAAATTTCTTATCCAAATAATTCAATTATTCCTTCCAATTAATTTAAAACTCTACTCAAAAGAATCTACATTTACCAATAAAACTTCCTCAACTCTAACAATTTGATTTCAAATTCCAAATATTAAGGAAACTAAAACTCAACAATTGAGATAATTAACTTTTTTCCCCTTAAACTTGGGATGTTACATAATTTCATTCACACTTTAAACTCTTTCTTACAACAAAACTCACTCTAAAGCTCCAAATTTTGTGTCTAAATCAGTTGAAGAATCCTAGATCTTATAGAAAAATCTTTCCAAAATTACAGTTTTTCGAAAAATGGAAAGTCGGGTTGTGACGCCAAAGGATAACGTTACAATGATAGTGCAATACCGCATTTCTCTTTCGTAGTGTCGCATCTTTAAGGCCTTCGCAGCGCTGCAATGCTTTTCTGGACGTTGCGGTTAGGTATTTTCTTAGTCTTTCATCCCCTTCTTGAGAGGTTTGCCCAGTTTTTTACTCGATTGTCTTCCAAATCTCATTCTCTAATCCTAAAAATCACTAGTAAACGACATCCAATCTAACAAAATAAAACAAAGAGAACCCTAAATTAAAGGCAAAAAAAGTACTTTTGAAGTGTTTTTCAACCCGCTCGTGGGCTTTAGACCTTACTTGGAGCAACTTCCAACACATATGATATGGATGAATTTCACTTATGTTGATACCAAAATTTTGTATCAACGGTGAATTTGTAATGTTCAGGAGGAATAAAAAAATAGCCCGTACAATAGAAAAAAAAAAACCACCTGTGTGGTACTTGACCATCAACACTCAGACGATCAAGTCAATAACAACTTCAAGAGAGGTAGAGAGTAGAGAATTCATAGTGTTTTCAACGTATCTCTCATGTCTTTAGAACCCTTTTGATTATATAGAAAAATGGTTTCATAACAGTCACTTGACAAATTAATCTTTTTTGGATAATTAATTTGACTCTTACTAACTTAATTTAGTTGTTACGAATAAATCCAACCACACATAGTTGACTTAATAGACAAATGCTTGGTTATAACTTGACCATCATTGTCGACTCTATGGGTCAACCTCTGTACTTAGACATTTTTTTCTCTCATAGATGACCCTATGAATCGACCTTCATGAAGTCTACAGGGTCAGCCTCTATGATCTTCTTAACTTTCATAACCAACCTTAAGAGTCAACCTTTGTGGTTCTAGTTGATTTTATGATTGTATTGATCACTTTAGCTCTTATGGTTGAGCCTATGAGTCAACAATCATATTTAGCCAAATAAATCACGATCTATTGGATCATCAATTGCTAAATACTTAACCATATTTTCTACACACGACTCATATACACAAAATTAACAATCGTTTTTATATCATATATTGACATTAGTAACGGAAATCTAAATACGATATGATAAATTTGAGAGGAATTGGAGTAAATAGCAAGATTTTGGATTTCAATTGAAAAAATAGAAAAATAAAAAATTAGTAAGAATTTTAACCAAACAAGTGCCTCTCACGTGCTATGCTTTTTTCATATTACTAGTTTGTCATTGATGGTTTCTCGAAAGTAACTAATAGACATTTACACATATAATGTAATTGTAATAGCAAAGTTATTGGATTTTATTCATAATTCTTCTGTGATTTCTAATTAAAACAAAATATTGTATCTGTTTTAACCAAAATACTGTTAATAATTGAAATTGGAGATTCTTCCATATTTTTCTCCACCACTACTTATTCAAATCTATTTTCTTTTGATTTTATCCAACTATTTTTTGATGTTTATACATTTTTTCATTTATATTGTCATCACGTATTATCATATTATTTTATTGATTTTTCATACATTTTTTCTTTTTAAAATGTAATCTAAATAATTTAACGTTGTTATATAAACCATATTTATATGGTTATTAATTATTTTGATAAAATTTTCTTCCCAAATATTTCTTTTTATCTATCCTTTATTTCTTTGATTTTTTTTCCTTCTCCAAAATTTGTTTCAATCTTCTTATAAGGTCATTTTTCATTATTTTTCTAATTTCTCCAACATTTGTTTGTTTATAATATTATCATTTACACAATGTATATTTTTTAAAACTTTACGTATACACTATAATTGCAATTTATTTTAGAAGTATTGTATCATCTGTTATCATATTTAAACCATCTCTGATCCTTGTTAGGTATTCTTTACATGTTTTACAAACAAGTTTTTTTCTACTATTTAAATATACAGTGTAATTACATTTTGTGTTAACAGTATTGTGTCGACTATTATCATATTTAAACCAATTTCTGATTGAAATTTTTAATATTTTTTACTCGTGGACTTCCTTTCCCATATTTCAAATTTTCTCTCTGTTAATTATCTCAAGATGCCCACATCACTATTTACAAATATAATATAATTACATTTTGTGTTTGCTGTGTTATATCAACTATTAATATCTTATTTATACTAATCCCTAATTCTTGATTTCCCTCCCTAATTTCTGATTTTCCTTCCTATTTAAATTTGAATTTATCTTCCATCTTTTGAATTTATTTTACGTTGTTTTTTAAATCTAATATATTAAATTTACACTAGAATAAATCAAAATATTTTAGTTTTCACATTTTTGGATTTGGTTTTTTTTAATGTAAGTTGTGGAAGTTTAATTTATTTATTTTAATTAAGAAGTTTAGAGCCTAAATTAAATATTAGAGAAGATAATTATTTTATAAAAAATATGAAGAAGATATTTTAGTTTATATAATCAAATATTGGAATAAATATTGGGAAAAAATGCAATTTTTATATTTAAGAAAAGCATTTTCAAACAAAGAACTCTTCGAACTAAAAAGAATTACATTCAAAAAATAAAAAATCATCTCTATATTTAAGGCAAATAATTTAGACTTATTCATTTAATAATTTTACGTAGTGATGGATCCAGGAGTTAATATCATGGAGACACAAATTTACACACGAATTTTTAAATTTATGTCTATATATAGTCCTTGAACTTAAAAAAAATAAAATCATAATAAATCCTTGAATTCGTTGAATTCTCAAAATATCAATTTTTCCATCCAATAAATCTCTTACATATTCAAAAGATTAAAAACTAAATGTTCTATTAGACATTACTTTGAAATATGTGTCTAGTAAAGATTATTGGACATTCTTTTGAAAAATTAATGTGTAAATTAACTAAAAATAAGAAAATTTAAGGATCAATTAGAGATAAAAACATTTTTTTTATTAATGAAACACTTAATTTTTAAACATTTCAAATATATTTGAGATTTATTAAATTTAAAATTGAAAGTTATAGTTCTAATGGACATTTTTAAGTGATTTATTAGAGTTAAAATTGAAAATTTAGGAATTTATTACTTGAGTTTTTAAAACTTAGATATTAAAAATGTAATTTAACCTTCATATAACCTTAATGGTATTAATATATGATATTTAGATTAAATAATATTAATTAGAAATTATCGTAAGCTTTTATAGAATTATTCATGTAAATATAAAAAAATAGACTTAGATACTCATCATAATTTTTTTTAAAGAAAAAGCTAAGTGTTATTTTTAGAATATGAAGTTTTTTATATAGCTATACGGTGAAAATTTTAATATATATTTTAAAAAATAATTAATATAAATAAAGATGTTAAGAAATTAGAAATATAAATATATTGAAGACGTAGCATAGGTTAAGAACTTATTAAAAAATAAAGTGGAAATTTAGAATATATAGAGAAAAAATAAAGTAATAAACGAAGGAAAAAGTTGCAGAAGCGCGGTTCGAACTTTGGGACCTAATTGAAAAGTTAATTGGGCTCACCGCTGAAGCAAATGACAGTTTAACCGTTTGACGATAAAAGTATTTAATTATAGTATTTTAAGAAACCTATAAACTATATTTTCTTTAAAATTCAAATGTATTCCTAAAATGCGTACAAATATGAAATATTGATGAAAGATTATATTTCGCTTTAATTTATCTTTTAAATTTTATCCCTGCATATATTTATAAGGAAAAATCAATCCTATTTTTAATTTAATAAACTAATGTTGTTCATCTGCAACAAATAAATAAATAAATATATATTAAAAAAATTGACTAAATTATAGAAAATATCATTAAACTTTCTACTTGGCCATTCAACTCCAAAAATTTCATTAATACCTTTAAGCTTAAAAATAGGTCTAGAATATCCTTAAAATTAGGTATATGGATGGAAGCCGTTAGTACTTTGCACTTTAAGAAGTTCATTAATGGACTTAAACTTTTTTTTAGGGAAAAAAGTTTAAAAAAATAATCTTAGAGTTGTATATGGATAAAAACCTTTTATCTTTAAAAAAAATATCTTTAGTATTTTTTTTTCTTTCCCACTCCCTCCTCTTTTTTTGGGACTGTTCGGATTAACTTGAGAAAAAAGTGTTTTTCAAAAAACTCATTTTTATTTAAACATTTTTGATAAAAACTTATTAAAATATACATGAAAAACTATTTTTAGTGGTTGTCAAACACTCCAATTTCTTCTAAAATGACTTATTTTTCTAAATTAAACACTTGAAAATGTATTACAAACACACTCTTGCTCTTCTCATCCTTCTCTTTCAACTCATCAATAGTTGTTGCTGCCATCGTCATCGCGGTCTAGCATGACCCACTTTTTTTTAATCATTTCCTCTTCTTCTTTTTTATTCTCCTTCCTTTTCTTCTTCTTTCTCTCTTTAAAGTTGAAACAAGCCTCCATTTCAGATCTGAAACATATTAATTTATACCATTGATCCTTTAACGAAAAATCTATATAAGATCTAACCATATATTAAGTCTCTCCGAAGATAGTCGTATAGGGTGGGGTCCTATATTGTTCAAGTTTCAAAATTAGTACGTAAAAAAATACTCATCTAATCCAAATAGGAAGGATTGCATTCGATCTATTATGAAATTTACATCTTCTATTTGAATTCTCCAAAGAAGTTCAATTATCAAATTTATAAAGAGAAATAAAATATTTTTTTAGTTTAAAATTGTATGAATTTTTTTTTTGTATATGTTACCTCCACTCTCATATATCCATCCATATATATGAACGATTTTGAGTAATTATTTGTAAAGATTACAAAGCGAGATTTGTCAATAGTGTTCTAAGGTAATGATGTCTAACCTTTATCCATATACTATAGATTCGTTAGGTTATTTCTTAAACATGATCATCTTATTTGTCAACACACATTATTCAAAACTCTATTACTATCTAGTATATGGATAATGTAAATTATAAATAAAAATAAAGTAAACTATAATTTTGGTCCCTATACCTAAAAGTTTATTCAATTTTAGTCATTGTATTTTTAATAAATTTTAAATTTAGTTCCTCAAAATTAATTTTTAGTTAAATTAGTTAGATAACAATAACAATTTTCATGCAAAGAAATGAAATATGTGAAAAATTTTCAAAATTTATAGTAAAGAAATGCTAATAGGATAATAAAAAGGTTTTTAAAAATCAATAACAAACAAATATTGGAAACTAAATTTAAGATTTATTAAAATTATAGGGACTAAAATTGGACAATTGAAAGCATGAAGACTAAAGTTGAACAAACTTTAAAGTATAGGAACCAAAATGGTATTTTTAACCTAAAAATAAGAAAGCCGTCGGAGCCTAACTTCCAATATTCTCTCACTTGCACTAAAGTTGGTGAGACATGTTAACTGCCTCATCAAAGGATGTCGAATTCTCTAGTGGATGAAATAAAATTTTTGTAATAGTGTAGTACAGGTCGAATTCACAGGAAACTTTCGTGTTTCTCGAATAAAATGCTTATAGCCCTGAGATAAACGAAGGGGAGGGGGTTTGGTTGAATTTTGCATGTAATTAAAATGCATGGAAAGTAAACGTATATAAAAGTAAATGGTATCAAGAGAAAGTTGTGAGAAATAATATCAATGAAAGGCCCAGCTTTGGTTTATTTCAAAGTTTCCCCTATTTAGTCTACTTGATCATTGAACTCTCAAGATGTTTGATTTTAACTTATTGATAAGCGTAGTCAAATTAATCAGTAATGCTAATTAACCGACCTAATTAACAAATTATTCCAAAGAGAATAGATGAATGCATGCTCATCAATTGGTTTAATTGCATTAAGATCTAGGATAATGCTAAGTTGAACATTTAACCAATAATACCATTATTAAACATTCAATTTGATTTCCTCTAGGTTGATTAGAGTGATGTTCATTGTTGTCGACTTACAATTTACAAGCTAATCTAATATTTTACTTCTTAGAGATTTATGAACTTAACGAAGTATAAATCAAAAGAATTAAATTATACCATCAAAAATTGTTTATCAAACAATTACAATATAATATGATCATAAGAAATTAAATTGAGATGAAAATCAACAAATAAGAATGTAAATTAGCTTGGGTGAAAACCAATTCTTACGAGTCAAGGGAAGAACTTTACAAACTATAGCTAGAGCCATTTAGCTTAGCCAAAAATCATCTTCCTTGTTAATGGAGAAAAGTTCTCAAGTATTAATCTATACTATATTAAATGGACGTATAAAGGAATAATTTTTTCCCTATCATTTTACTCCCAAAAATTCCTATTATATATTCAATTTCTACGATTTGTTTTCACTTTAGATTTTAGATGCATTTGTTCACACTATAAATTCAGAAGAGGCTCAAAATGTGCTCTCAAATCAACACAATTTTGACTCAACCGCTTGAACGCTTTTCACCAAAATCGACTTCACCGTTGGCCAACATCACTACCAAGAAATCGTGTGTTGATCAGTACCTCTGCATATGTAGACACCGTATTTAGTCTGACGTGTCAATTATTATTATCATTATTATTACTATTCTTATTATTATCATCATCTTTTTTATTTCCTATCCCAATGTTTTTTTTTTTTTTGTTAATTTTTACTTATTATTGTTGTTAGGTACCTTTGATTTAGTATGTTCTCATTTATTAATTTAATATTTGATTATTCTTATGAATTCATATTATCCATTTATTTTATCATTTGATCCAATCTCCAACACACTTCCCTCTTCCTCCCTGACGTTCTTCTCTTCCTCTTTTCTCTCATTCCCCATTTTGAATCCCCATGAAAAGCTCAATTTCAAGAGTAAAGAATTCCCCTATAAATTGAACACAGGGGAAGGAAATCAAAGAAAAAAAGTTTGAGTAAGACGGGATAGAGATTAAAAAAATTTGGAGTTTTGGCCATTGGGAGAGTAGAGAGTAAAGTGGAAATAAAAAAAAATGAACTCATTAAAGAAGGAAGAGATCAAGAAGTAGAGAAAAGAAGAAAAATCGTGGAAGAAAGAAAGAGAAATGAGGAGATTTCGCAAAGATGAAAGTGGACCCCATTTTTATTTTATATTAATTAATTTATTTGTTTAATAGAGTGGGCTCCATTTTAATTCTATATTTTTTTTTGTTTAATAAGTGGTGGACCTCACTTTATTTTATAATATATTTTATTTAATAAATTTGGTGGACCCCACTTTATTTTTTATTTCTAAAAAAAGTATTTCGTTTTTTCTATTACAGTTATTATTTTCTACTTTTTCTTTTTCAATTTTATTTTCCCCTTTCCATTCTCCCTTTTCATCCTTTTTATTTTTTATATTTATTGTTATTTTTATTATATGTTCTGAGCTCTTTCAAATTATTCCATGGGTTTCTCTTATTTTATTTTTACTTTATTATTTTAGTTGTTTCAAAGGTCTTTAATTCGTTAGGTTGCATTATAGGATTTCATAAATTAATTTTGAGACATTTTGATACTAAATAATCTTAAACAAGATTCACTTGCAAATTTCTAAGTATAGGATTTCAATTTAGAAATTATCATAAGACATTTAAACATTTACTACTTTGCTAATTTTGCTCTCAAATTTAAATTTTTGATTTGGTATTACTAAATATGGTATTATTCAATCTTCAATTTAAAATTGAGATTTCTTAATAGTATTTAAATTTGCTTGAGTTTTAAAATCTTCAACACAAATCTTCAATAGATTATAGTTTAGATGGACAAAATGAATTCTAATTTACTAGAGAGTATGTTAAATTTAAGTATTTCTTAATTTGGACTTACATAAAATTTACTTCAATTTTTAACCTTTTTTCCGTTTGGTTGAATTTCTAATAAAATCCAAATTAACTATGACTTTCGAGTTATGATTATAACTGAATTTAAATTTCAAATTTCAAGTGAATTTCAAATATTTTCGGAGATTTTCCATAAATCCTATGATGGAGTTGATGTTGATCTAGAGGAACATATTTAATAAAAGAATCCAAATATAAATTGACACACATTGTTGCTCACAAAATTCTATTATACTTTATCTTTAAGTTATAATGAAGTTGGGTGAAACATTTTCTTTTATTTAAACTTACTAATTTTTATGTCTTAAATATAATTGGTTAAGTTAATAATTCTGAGGTATTAAGTTATCGTTAAGGGAAAACCTCTACTTGGAAATTAATTTAACTAGTCAATTCTGGTAAGTTTTAGGGTACTAATACTTTCCCTACACTCAATGACCTCGAAGGTCGAACCTATCCTTGGAAAATGATTGGTAGCGACTCTATACCTTTCACCTTGAAAAAGACCTTTAGAGAGAGACGTCGGACACTCCGCATTGCGATGACATTGAAACAGCATACTGAAAACGACTACCATCAATGACATTTGACATAATTACTTCAATACGTAAAACCCATGATTTCATCCCTTCTTCCGGGAACAATTTTTTCTTTTATTTATATGAGAATAATTTTTTTCTATTTTCGTTTTTTGGCTAATGTATTCCATATGATCACGTTGAGTTTTTTTTAATGGTTTTTTTTTAAACCTTTTTTTTTACATATATATAAATGTTATCTTTTCATTCATTTGTCTTTTAAAATAGCTAATTTAATTTCAAAAAACATATTTTTAGAGATGTAACTCATTCAATCTTCTCTTTTACAAACGATACCTTTTTTTTCTAAAAAAAAACAGTCAGCTTAACTCTCAAATCATATATTTTCACATATTTTTGTTCTTCGAAAAGGAAACATTGAATCGGGTCAGGTTTGAAAATTCAGAAATTTGTTTTCTGCGATGAATATGTATCTTTCGAAGAACCGTTTATTTCTTAGATTTGCAAACGTTTGATTTTTACATGGAGTCCTTTGTAGTTTTATATTCTATATGATTATGTTGAGTTTTTTTTAATGGAATCCTTTGTGTGTGTGGGATTTCATTTAGGAGTTTATTTACGTGAAAAGATTAGGACAATATGTTCATTGATTTTAATAATTCGTTTAATTTTGTTTGCCTTTCTTATTTTGTTTAAAGATAGAAAAAGAAAAGCAATATAAGAAAAGGAAGACGTGGAAATGAAACAAATAAAAATACGAAATAATCTTTAAAAAGAAAATCTCAAAGCCAAATAACGTATATTGGCTATTACTGAAAGTGGTATTAAAAAAAATATTTAATTGAAAATGGTGAATCGCAAACATGCAAATTTAAATGATAAAAGTGAAACTACTATTTCTTCATCTACACTCATCCAAGAAATTGACAAACCACCAAAGAATTACCCTCTGAGGTAATAAATTATGTTGTATCAATTTTATTTCACTATGCATTATAATTTGATGAATCCTTCTGTTTTTATTTTCCTTTTTTTTACCTTTGAATTTCATATCAATTATTTAAAATTTAGAATAAATTAGAAATGTCTTCAGTCAAAAACTTATTCCCTCTCGAATATTTTCAACCCCATTTACCCCATTTGATATTTATTGAAAATTAATTTGAAGCAATAAATATAAAGTTTGAATCACTATTTTTTCATTATTTCATGAAATGTCAATTATTTAATTAAATAAATGTTCAATCAAATTCAAAATTTATTATAAAATTATTTCAAAAAAAAATTTAAACCACGTGCATCGCACGTGTTTTTCATATAGTACCGACCAAAAAGGAAAATGAGAGAGGAATTATGTAGAGAAAATTATGTGGCAACTAGGTAATTAGCCTAAAATGGAAATTTGATATTTATAGGCATCGTCGAACCGTCACGCGCTATTACCCTCATATTGTAATGCCTATCTGCAGCACCTTGGCCATGCGTGCGATTGTCAATCTTCGGAGCGTGGTGACGCTCTATGCATCATGGTCTTCTGGAATTTTCGTTGTGCTGTAACACCTATCAACACTGCGAACTTAGCATCTGGGGCGCCAAATGCCTTAGGTGCCACATATTGTTGTGCAGCGCCCTACCTTCAAGGGTATTTTCATCATTTTGTCTATTCTTTCCCGATTGATGCATTTGAGCCCAATTTAGTTCATTTTAGCCCTACTTCGACCTTAACGCTTGGTTTTATTTCTTTGATTCTTGAGACCTACAAAATCACTAGATAAACATATAAAATCAAGGAACAATTCCAAATTAAGCATAGCGAGGTAGTAAATTTTCAGTGCTATCACATGTATTCTAAAATATACTCTAACCCAAGAAAACTCTTAGATAAAAAATCACATGCACACATCAAAGCATGAAAATGTTTTAATGTTTTGTAATTTTTTTTTAAAAAAAGGATATTATATTACACAACATCTATGAGGACCCCGCAGTCCGGGGCCAAGATACTGCACTCAAAAGAAAGCATACTAGAAACCACAAATAATGCAGATAAATCAACCAAAAAAGGCAGCCAATCCCACCTAAGGAAAACAAAAGCAATAGAGAAGCTTGACAAAACCGAAGAGTCAAACCAACACAAACCAAAAAGACAAGCTAAGCAAACAAAACAAGACAACCCACATAACTCGGGGCTAAGCAAAAGAATCCTATAGCCCAGGACCGAGCAATATACAAATAAAACTAACCAAAACACTACCCCATAACTCGAGGCAGAGCAAGTGTGAAAAAAAAAACAAAGGAAAATAAAAGCATAACCAACAAAATCAGGCCCTCCAGATTTTCAGGCCACGAGACAGCACGAACACGAACCATAGAGATGATGATATGGAAAAAAACCGAGGCATCCTAAGGATGACCCTTATGCAAGTATTGATTCCTCTCATGCCATATAAAATAGGTAACAATACACCAAAAGACTCCCCAAAACTTCCTCTCAACCTTACCTATACCTACCCGACACATCTAGCCCAATTGCAAATCACACCTAGCCACTCTATGAGAGGAAGCCATAAGGTCCAAGACTCCATTCTATAACTCTCTTCCAAACCCATACTAATAAAACAGGTGATCACTCGACTCCAACCCACCTTCACATAACAAACAGGCGGAAGACACATAAGAATCTCACCAACCCAACCAATCTCGAGTATCTAAACTGTAAGGACCGTCTATCTTCTACTTTAATTTAAATTAAAGTTGCAAATTTAGTTATTTGTGTTGAATGATGAAATAATTTGATTAAGGTCGTGTTGGGTTAAAACATGAGGTAAAATTAACAAGGAGATTTATGAGATTAATGTGAAAAATAAAGATTAGCTTAAAGAAGTAAGAGTTGGAAACTTATCCTCACTCGGTGAGTAGTGGGACTTTTTTTGTTTATATATATATATATATATATATATATATATATAATTCACTATGGGAAACAGAAGATGAATAAGAAAAGCGAAGAAAAAGAAGAGAAGAATAGGAATTATTATGGCCAAGGAAGGAAGGAGGAAGAAGAAGAACTAGAGAAGAGGGTTGTACTTGATTTTATGAGCATGATTTGTTTCTAGAATATTTAAACTGTGGTTTCGATGATAGTTTTTTATCACTAATTTTATGAATATTTATGGTATTTTTAATATTCTAAATGGTTTGGAAATTTATGTTAAAAATATATTTAACCTAGATTTTTATTAATGAGAATGTTTATGTTATACTATATTAAAGACGTTGGGATTGATGCCCTGAGTCTCGTGGTTTTATAGTTTGTAATTGTATTGTATAAATACTTTATTTGTCTAATAAAATAAGAGGTATTTTATTTGACATTTAGTTGCATTAACCCATAAAAACCAATAAACTAAGATTCAGGGTTATCTTATGTAACTTAAACATGTATGTAGAGACATGCCATCCATGAGTAGGGTTTTAAAGAAGAAATGGGAGAAGGGCAACGAAAGAAGATTTAATAGGTTGCCGGAGCTTTCATTGAAATTTTTGCAGAGAGGGGATTGGGGGTTTCAGTGAATTTGGAATGGGAAAACGAAAGAGAAAGGAGGGGAATGGATTTTATAGGCATTAGTGGGCACGTGGGTTAAGGCGTGATGTCAGCATAATGATAGCACATTAAATGAATGAAAGACGTGACGTCGTGCCAGGTGGTGCACGTGATTGATGTTCTTTTAAATCCCACTAATAAAAAAAAAAAAATTCCAGATATCCTCTCCTGCAATGAATGGCTAGATGTGATGAGTTGTCACCTTTTCGTATCCTACACTCATCTCAACTTTTATTCGTTTTTCCCATAAATTCAAAGTTCAATCATACCATTCAAAAATCATTGCAACTACTTTCAAATAGCCAAACTCCACAAAATTTAAGCAGTTCAAATAAAAGAAAGCCATAAAATTAAGAAAGCAAGTAATAAAGTAAAGACAAAAGAGTTAGGATGTGTCCCTAATGAGATATCATCATTTTTGCCGCAGGGACTATCCATCCATTCTTCATTCAAGCTTTACAAGATCAATGGAAACTTTGTTGCGAACAACGAAAACTTTATTACGATCAAAGTTGCCTTCATAGTATAAATTCTTTGCCCGTTGACCTTAAACACATTTGTTCATTCTTCATTTGTCAGTTCCACTACTCCATGCAGGAAGATTTCTTTGATTATGAAAGGTCCTGATCATCGTGACTGCAATTTTCCTAGAAACAAACTCAGTTAAATAAAAAAACTTTTTTTCCCAACAAAGAAGGCTTTCTTATAGATGCGTTGATCATGCCAACATTTAGTCCTTTCTTTGTATATCATTGCATTTTTGTAAGCTTGGAATCTCCATTCATCCAATTCATTTAATTGCAATTTCCTCGCTTCTCTAGTTGCATGCAAGTCCAGGTTCAACTTTTTAGGGGGACAATGGTTTGTATATTCCAGCTCCAAAGGCAAATGACATGCTTTCCCAAATACCAACGCATAAGAGGACATCCTCACAAGCGTCTTATATGTGGTTCAGTTAGCCTAGAGCACTTCATCGAGCTTCTGCGCCCAGTCCCTACGAGTGGTATTGATGACTTTTTCCAAAATAAACTTGATTTCGTGATTGAAAATTTCTACTTGTCCATTTGTTTGTGGGTGGTATGCCGTTACTATCATGTGATGCACAACATATTTAATCAGTAATTTGCTAATGATGCTATTTATGAAATATGTATCTTTGTTACTGATGATCGTTCGGAGGGTGCCAAAGCATGTGAAGATATGCTTTTGAAAAAATTTAGACACTATTTTCGCATCATTTGTGATACAGAAATAGCCTCAACCCATTTGGATATATAATTGATAACACCAAGATATAATTGTGGTTGTTTGAGAGTGGAAATGATCCCATGAAGTCTATTCCCCATATATCAAACAACTCAACTTCCAAAATTGCAGTTAGAAGCATCTCGTTTCTCTATGAAATATTACCCGTTTGTTGGCAGCTATCACATCTCACCATAAAATCTCTAGCATCTTTGAATAAGGTGCACTAGTAATACCCATACTAGAGGACTTTAGTTGCCATTCAATCTCTGCTGAAGTGACCACCAAAAGATGATTCATGACATGAGATAGTATGCATTGGTATGAAGTTTCAGGAACGTATTACCTGAAGATGTGATCCGGTTTGTCCCTAAAGATTGGGCTCACCTCAGTAGTAGTACTTATATTCATGCATTAATTTCTTTTTCTATTATGCGTTGTACTCTTCAGGGAATTGCTTGCATACTAGAAAATTGACAATATTTGCATACCATGGCTCAAAATCATCAATCTTTAGCACAACTTCATCTGAAGCATGCGTTGACTTCAGGCTACATATGATCAACTTTTGAGTTCTCAAGTCAGGATAAATGTTTAGCCATTTTTTTCACAATTCCCTTTCTATCAACAATTTTTGTATCAAATTATTGCAACAAAAAAATCCATCTAATTAACTAGGATTTTGTGTATTTTTTGGTCATTAAATATCTAACTGCAGAATGGTCAGTATGGATGATGACTCTCGACCCTAATAGGTAGGCTCTAAATTTGTCTATCACAAACACCACGACCAACAGTTTTTTTTAGTGGTTGTATAATTGGCTTGTGTTTTGTTGAGCATTTTGCTGCCGTATGCAATGGGATGCAGATCCCATCGCATAGTCACTGACATTGCACATCAACTCTAAGGGAAGAGACTAATCTGGTGCGATCAATACAAATGTTGTGACGAATGCTTGCTTCAACTTTTCAAACACATGTAAACATTTTTTATAAAAACCAAAAGATATGTTTACCTCAAGCAACATACTTAGCAGTCGTACAATCTTTGAGAAATCCTTAACAAATCTGCGATAAAAACCAACATGGCCAAGAAAACTTCTCAAGTTTTTTACATTCATTGGGGAGGTAATCTCTTAACAACTTCAATCTTAGCTTTATTTACCTCTAAGCCAAATTTAGATACCTTGTGCCCTAGCACAATCTCTTCATTTACCATGAAATGACATTTTCTCAATTTAACACTAGATTGGTATCGTCACATCTTTGCAAGACTTATTCGAGGTTAGCTAAGCATGATTCATAGGATTTTTCGAATATAGAGGAATCATCCATAAATATCTCCATCAGTTCCTCCAAGAAATCAGAAAAGATTGTCATCATGCATCGTTGGAAGGTGCTCGATGCATTACATAACCCGAAAGGCATGCGTCCAAAGGTTTATATCCCATAGGGGCATGTAAACGTAGACTTTTCCTTCAGGTGCGGTCAATATCTAGTTGTATCCCGAATATCCATTGAAGAAGCAAAAGAAATCATTTCCAGCTAGTTGGTCAAGCATCTGGTCAATGAATCTAGTAAAAAATGATCCTTCTTGGTTGTTGTATTTAACTTCCTCTAATCCATACAAATTCTCCACTCGATGACAATCCAGGTGGATATCATCTTGTTGTTCTGATGAGATTACTATGATACCTCATTTCTTTGGAACGCACTGGAGGGGGCTCACCCATTTACTATAAAAAAAATGGGGTAGATTGTGCCCACATCCAGCCACTTGATTATTTTCTTCTTCACCACCTTCTTCATTGCAGGGTTAAGCTTGTACTTGGGTTCAATCGAGCCTTATTTTCCTTTTTCAATTTGGATTTTGTGCATGTTGTCACACCTCTTATTATATTACTTGTTTAACCTAGAAAGATGTGTGAAGACAATAAATATCAACCTTTCTGTGACATTACTGTCCACTTGTTACATTTTAACTTGATAACTCATCATATATCTCATTCACATATTTGTCCTAACTCACTCAACATTCTCACTATCAAATATACAACTTCTTACAATATACTTATTAAACCATTCACACAAAGATACTTGCTAAACAAACAGTTCCATGTTAACGAAACTATATAAACTTTTGATTTCAATAATCCGTCCAACAACTTTATTGACTATACATATAAATATAAGTGTAATGACCCGACCCTTCGAGTACTCTGACATGGGTCGTTACGACTAAATACTCATTTTCATAAACATTTTGACCACCATAGCATAAGTTCAGTGACACAAGAGAGTTTATTTCAAACAAAAAATATTCAATTGACGAGTAAACCAAGTAGATCAAAATATGTAACGGGATCCAAAAAAAACATTTGCAAAGAATATGTTCAAAACCAAACCATAAACTGTCCCATCTAACGAAAAACTCAAATCTCAAACAATTAAATATCTAAAAAAAAAATAATAATAGAACTATGTGGAAGCATTCTCTCGTGTCCCCGTAAGGCTCTATCGTGAGTCCCGTTTGTTCCTTGCCAGTCTATTCCCGTCATTGCCTGAAAGGCATAAAGAAGAAAGAACGAGTATAACAATACCCAGTAAGTGACTCGCTACTGGGCCCTTTAGGTAACCTGTTAACTAGTCTATCTAGGCGTCATTGTACACCCATAACATAACAATGGTGGTGATCCCGAATAGTCACATATCAGTCATAAACGTGATTTTGAAGAAACACGCATTAGTCACAGTGTGTAACCCGAGGATACATAAACCAGTCGTAAACGTGATCCCGAGAGAACATGCATCAGTCATCAGTCATAAAACATGATCCTGGAGGTACACGCATCAGTCATAGTGCATGACTCGAAGGTTCACAAATTAGTCATAAATGTGCACATATACAGTCATGGTGTGGTCCATTAGACTATTTTATGAAATAAACACAATTGACAATTTAAAAGCTAGCAAATCCATTAGATAATTTTACAACTTAAAATTCAATAAAGTTTGAATAAGGAAGTCAATTAAAGGCAAAAGTCTTATACATTCAAATATGTATTTCACCATCAAATCTTTCAATAAAACTCGTCATTCTCTCTTCAACGAATTCACAATCAAATCTTTCAATAAAACTCGTCATTCTCTCTTCAACGACTTCACAATCAAATCTTTCACCATCACCTTTCTTGGCACCATCTCATCCTTAGTTGTATTCATTTCTACATTTAAAAATTAAAATGTAATAAACAAATAATGTCACAAAAAAAAAAAAAAAACTAGACCACGAAATAATGTTAATCCTTGAACATATACCTTAGTCACCACGCCATCTCTATCAAAATCATCCGCATCTTCTAGAACAGTTGCTAAATGTGTAACCATTTCTTTTCCTGTACTTGTACCTTACATTGTCAAATATTTGTAATAAAAGAAAATATTTATTAATATATTAAATGATAGAAAGATGTAAAACAAAATAAACAAACTAACCTGTCAAAACTTCAGTTGCAATCCAATTTTGAGCGCACATCAAAGCCTCTATCGTCTTTGGATGAAGCTTGTTACGATGTGGGCTTACAATCCTACCACAGGTACTAAAAGCAGACTCTGATGCAACACTAGATAACAGGATAGCTAATATATCTCTTGCAATTTCTTGTAAAATTGGATACTTGACACCATTCAATTTCCACAAACTCAAAATGTCAAAATCGAATGTTCGAGGTAAGACAGGTTCATCCAAATATGCATCAAATTGTTGCTTCTGATTTGGAATTTGATACAAACAAGTCATAATTATTAAAATCATCAAATTCGATATTTTGTGAGGTTCCATCTAAATTTCTAGCATAATCATCACTTTCACCTTCATGCTTCAGCTGATATTCTATTTCCAAATCTGAACAAATTTTTTTAATCCTTTCCACTTCAAGAAAAAACTATCTCCATAAATTCTAGGGAAGTAACTCAATCAACTTTAATTTATAACGTGGATCTAAAACTGCAGCAATATTGTCTTCCAATACTTATCAAACTTCATCATATTTGAAGCCATGTCTCTGATCTCTTGAATGCCAGAATTAGTCCACTCGTAAATAGCCAATTTTAATTTACAAATTTTTGGGAAAAAAAGATTAGCAGTAGGATATTTGGATCCAGAAAATATTTCAGTCACGTGATGAAATATTTTCAGTTTCTCACATATCTCTTTTGCTAATACTCAACCTTGATCTAAAGACAAACACTTGTACTTTGGTTCTCGTTGTTTTAATCGATAAAAAACCACTTTGTACTTTAATGCAGTGGCTAACATAAAATAGGTAGAATTCCACCTAGTACAACAATCAAGACTCAACATCTGACCATCATAAACATTCAATTGTCGAGCAGTTTCCTCAAATTTCTCTTTCTTTTTTTGTGTATGCACCCAAAAAGACACACTACTACGTACTTTTTCGATCCCATCTCCTATCACTGCCAACCCATCTTTCACAATCAAGTTCAGAATATAAGCACAACACCACATATGAAATAAACTCCCATCCAATATTAAGTTTTCACCAAAACTATCAACAAGCATATTAACCATAGAGTCATTGGTACTACAAATATCTACAATTACTGATGGCAATTTTCGATCAATATTCCAATCTAACAGACATTCCATTATTTCTTCATGAAGCATCTCAGAAGTATGTGGAGAAAGAACATATATAAACCTGATTATTTTGTTTTGCAAAACCCAACTATCATCAACAAAATGAGCAGTGACGACCATATAACCTTTTGTTTGGTGGTTGGAAGTCCACATATCCGTTGTCAGAGCAATCTTTCCTTTGATCTCATTCAACAATACCATGGTTTTCAACTTTTCAGTCTCATAAATTTTCAAAATCTCCTTCTTTATTGTGTTTCTTGAACCATCTTAAATAATGGTTGGATGACATTATAAAATTCCCTAAAACCTTCATGCTCAACTATTGAGAGAGGATATTCATGTCTTATTATCATCCTAGCTAATGCCTTTTTTGCAGTTTCCTAATCGAAGTTATATAAGCTCAACGTATTGTTCTTCTTTCTATTAGGATTCAATAGGGATTGTCGTATGTTCTTTTGTCTTTTATATGGGCATATCTTAATATGATCATGCAAATGTTTGGTTCCATTTTTACTTCCACCCCCTAATTTTCGTTTGCAGTAATTACAAATCGCCTTGTCTACTCCATTTATTTTTTGTTTCTTAAAATGATTCCAAACAACCGATGTTAATCTCCTCTTTAAAGATCCCTTCTAAATATCCTTATCAAGAACACAATTATCAACATTCAAATTATCATCATTCGATGAGCATGAAGTTAAATTTGGGGTTAAATCTTGGGTTGGATCTGGGATTGGACTTGGAGTTGGATTTGAAAAATCTTTATTTGTAGGTGATGACGACATTGTTTTCAACCTACCATAAAACAACATTCAAATTCCAAACATACACAAATTTCCAAACATATTCAAGCCTAAAATTCAAAACATTCAAATATCAAACATACACAAACATATTTTTCAGAACAATCAAATATGTATAAAAAACAAAGACTCATTATCAAACGGCCAGACACAAAAGTTAGATCTTCACCTGAAACGCCACCGGACGGACTTCTCAACTGAGGCAGACTTCAACAGAGGACATAGTGGAGAGGACCTGTTTTATGGAGTGGATTGTGGAGTGGGATGAGCGAGAGGGAGGGATGAGCGAGAGCGAGAGTGGAGGGACGAGTAAGAGCGAGAGGGCTGCAGAGACTATGAGCGAGAGTGAGAGGGGAGCTGGGAAGGGATGAGGTTATGAGCGAGAGGGGAGGGATTTGGGCGAGACTGGCGAGAGGCCGGGAAGGGATTTGATTTTGGGTGAGACTGAGAGGGGAGGGATTTGATTTTTGGGTGAGAGGGGAACTGGGGAGGGATACAGAGAGCGAGAGGCCAGAGGGTTGGCAACTCGGCAGCCGGCACAGGCAGGCAGAGTGCGAGACTTGAGAGGGTCGGCATGCATGGGATACTGAAGTTCTGAACGTGAACGCTGTGAGGCAGTAGAGCCGTGTAGAGACATTCACACAGAGACTGAGAGACAGTCGACTCGACAAAGAGGGGAGGGGAGGGAATTAATTTTAGGGATTTAGGGAAAGGCTCTTAAGTTTTGGGCTTTTAATTTTTGGGTCGTTTTATATATAAGTTTATAAAATTTCTATATATATATATATATATATATATAATTATATATATATATATATTTATAAAATAATATTTACAAATTCGGGTCGGGGTTGGGGTCGGGGCGGGGATACTATCCTCGTCCCTGCCCATCTCGGGATGGGTCCGATTAAAATTCCTCGGTTTGACCCCATCCCCGGTCAAACCGGGGAATCCCCGCCCCGTCAAGTTTTTTAGCCAACCCTAGTCAAAATAGAAGAAGTTCACAAGAACCATTTAAACTTAGTATGCATCAGTTCACATTAACTCATTTGTTATAGTTACATTCGTTTATCTCAGGTACAAAATTTCCGGAACGTCCTCCATCAACTTTTCATATCACCACAGTCCAGACAGTCAAATCAGTTCATATCATGAAATTTGTAGTCGAATCAGTCTAGATACATTTAAAACACTATAATTGTATAAATTAGATCATGCCCATCTTTATCACAAACCATAATACGATAAATAGTTTTATATTGAAAACTTGAAAATCACTACAACAAATTAGGGATATAATTTCTTTTATTTAGCACTTCTACAAAATGCTATTAAAAAAAGGCTGAAGATAAAAGAAAATTGGCGGACATATTAGCGCAAATTTAAAATTTTGTTGAAAAGAAAAAGTTCCTTCATTTTCGCACACTTCCATCTCCTTTTTCTTTTTCATTTTTCCTGTGTCCCTTAATCCAGACCTTTAGCTCTCACTTGCATTTTGCAAAGCCCCAATTTCCGTTTCTTTTCTCTCTTATTTTCGTCTCCTTCGAATTTGTTTTCTTCAATGTCTGATATACAATTTATTCCTCTCCTGATATTCTCCTTCCATGGTGAGACGAGTAACATCGTAATGGACAATCGATGACATAGACTATGTTCTTTTCAAAGAAACCCACACAACGACAGAGACAAGCACCAGCAAACAACAACAATGTTTAGTTTGACGAGCTATAGCAACATACCCCATGAGAAGATATGCAACAAATATCCCTTGAATCGCAGGGTTAATGTGCTTCTTAACTGATTAATAACTTTCAACCACAACCCACTGCTCAGAAAACCTCAAGTCAAATTACCCATTGCTAGTAGAGGTCAAAAACGCTTTTGGAGTTCAAGGTAATTCACAAAATTTTCTATTAGATAGATACAGAGAGAGAGAGAGTTTGATTCAATTTTCTCGGTAGAAGTCCCGGTGTTATTCTTTTTTAGATAATATTGCATTCACAATAATTGTAGAAAATAAAATGCAGAGTTATCATGTACATCAATGTTGAACAAGCTTTTGTCACTTATCATAATTTAGGAAAATGAGTCAAGGACTTGAAATAATGGTTTATGTGTTGCAGAAAAAGAAAGGAAAACTAAGAAAGCACACTCATTCAATATTTCAGTTCTGAGTTATTTCAATTTAGATATGTAACACGACATTTTCAAACAGAACTTATTTTAACAGGGGTTGGTGCAGGGTTGTTTGGCATATCTCCCAACTTTGAAGGAGCTTGTGGTGTCGATCTAATAGTCTATAAAAGTTATGGTGTTTTCGCACGATTGAGATGGATTTTTTAGCAGGGTTTTTTTTTTTCTCGTCTTTTGTTGAGCTTAACGTTGAAGTGCTTGAAATGGCCAATGAAGTATTGCCTGTAAGTTCCATATAATTATTAATTCACAAAATTAACTCAAAGAATTTATATCTACAAATTTCATATCAACAACTTGCAAGCATTGTTTCAATGTTAAATGAATAAATTGTTTAACTATAATTCCATTGTGTATGAAATTGGAAGGAATATTATGTTGCTAAGTGAGAACAATGTATTGATAAAGTTAGGTAGCTTCAAAATAATTAAAACGACTCAATATGATTTCTTTTATTTATATCGACCATTATTTAGTTTAACTAAAGGAACTTGAATGTGTGATTCTATACTCCTTTGACATCTCATACTTCATTTTTATCAATAATGTTAGAGTTTGTACATTAATTTTTTTTATTAATACACTAGTACCTTTCTTTGGGAGTTCTAGCATCTTAAACGTATACTTTGAACTTGTGTGGGATTTTGGTTTATATATCTTGTTTAGTTAATTGATTTTGACCGTCGGGTGGTTTCTTATTTAACAATATGTCACCAAGATATGATTTTAGATGGTCATGGTGTTGAGTTCTTTTTGTTTTTTCATTTCTTGTATTCATAATGTATTCTCAATTCTATATAAATTTATTAGAACATACGACAGTTATTTTTGTATTAAATTGTACTCCAACATTTCTGCTCACATATCTCATTGCTTGTATGTGAAGGAGAGAGATCATGTTATTATAGGCCGACATAAGCCATTGTCGAAGACAATGAGGTTGAATGTGTTGAAGGAAATTCCCGTTGGATCCTCAAATTGTGAGGGAAAGCCGTTTACCATAATTTAAATGGTATAGTTTGTCTCCTTTGATAAAAAAAACAACATGAAAGAGCTTTATGATTTCCTTTTGTATTTACCTTTAAGTTGTTACTCTCTATTTACGCTTTTCAGTTTTGGACTGTTAAGGAATACTACTGAAATTAACTCTACAAATCTGTTATTACTGTTCTTTGTAAAGTCCTATATAATTACAACTTAGCTAGCTCATAAATGTATTGAAAAACAAAGAGACTATCCTAGCTACTTATCTGTATTTTCAAGAACTCTGCAAGATTGAATGAAACTCAGCTCCTCCGTGGATGTAGGCTCTTTTATGACCGAACCACGTTAAAGACTGGTGTCCTTCTTCTTCTTCTTCCCTTTACTCTTCATGCATAACCATTCACTCATCATCTTCATCAAATTTCTCTAAGAAATCCAACAATATTTCCCCTCTGTTCTTTCTTCTCTCTCAAGCTCTCTAATCTGAAAGAAAGAAAAAGAAAAGATAGTCATTCAAAGCTATCAGATGGTGTGAAATCCAATCTTGGCCATCAACGTGTAGGGCTCCAATTGTGCTTTCAGCACATGGTATTGATTCAAGGTTTTCTAAGCTGAACGAGTTTTCTCAATTTGGGCCTTGGGGGTATTTCATCTGAAGCCCATCAAACACATTAAAGAAAGTCCAACATGGACTCTAAACTTTTGTTACGGGTTATTGCCATTTTTATGTCATTACAAATTTTGCACCCACTTGTGTTGCAATCTATTAGTTGATTTTCTTGCATTCTTCAACATCTTCATCCCTCTTGTCTTCTTCATCTTTGACACTTTATTGTTTTTTGTTTAGGTCTGGGAGGGGGTTTGCTTGTTTGCTTAATTTCATCTTTTAGTTGTTTTTTGAAACATAAGCAAAAAAGATGATGCAACTTTTTATTTTGTTTCATAGTGGAATTTTAGACAAGGATTTTGGTTACACTTCTTTATCTTTCACTGTTATTGATTTGCATTTGACAATATTATTTGTTCTCTCGTTTTTGCAAAGTATTTGAATGATTATGTACTTTCAGGTAAAATGATTTTGATACATTCCTGATAGAAGATGATACAGTAAGAAAGTACATTTTCTTGGAGAGGGTGATTTTTCCATTTAGTTTTTCAAAAAGTTTAAATTATGTTTTTGGCCAACTAGTAGTGTAAGTTTTACATTCTTGTTGAAGATGTGAAAGCAACCCCTTTGACGAATTTCTTGTTAGGTATGTTTCTTTCGAAGTTCAAATTTTTGTACAAGAACTTCATATTAATTTATAGTTTATAGGCTCTCCAGAGGGAGGAACATGTGCAGAGGATGTTGGTTTTGGGCGATAAATCTGAGGGTATTGACTGGATCTGTCAAGATTTTAATTTCTGGGTTTGTTTTGTTGAATTCCATGAGAATCACTAACAAAAAAACAACTAATACTCATTACTCTCTCTTCTGTTTCATTTCCCAAATTTATTCTCCTCTCCTCTCTTTTTCTTTTTTCTTTTTTCTTTTTGCCTTCCTTTCTTTGCCTCTCTCTTTCTCTCATATTGTTTGTCTGAATTGAAGCTATGAGCCTAAGAGGTTTTGAAGATCCAGATGTTTTGTTTACTCGAGATAGTTTGTGTTTTTCTTTTTCTGTCTTTCTATTCTATTTCATTTCTCCAATGTTGTCTCCACTATTTGTTCATTTCGTTGATTTTTTTCCTCTTTAGGTGTTTTGTCTTGTGAATGAAAAAATATGCTTTGAAGGTGAACATTCACTATGATGGATTGCACAAGGTGAAGAAAATTGATGGTATTCTCTCCATTTTCTCTATTTTCTTTCCAACTCCTTCTTAGCTCTGTTGCACCTTTCACTTGACTTTGACAGTTTTTACTTCTTTAAAAGTCTTTTTAAGTGTGATCGGGGGTTTGTTTATTTTGGTTTTGTTTTCTTTCTTCTATTGTTTTTAGGTGGTTTCACTACCGAAGTAGATGCAAGACGGGATGGTTTGTCGGAGACTCAGAGGTTTAGAACCAATATGGATACTTTTAGTTTCTAGGTTTTCACTATGGAAGGCGAGAACCATGAGAAAGATCTGGTGGAGGTTTAGACAGAGATTAGCAGAAGCGAGTTGACAGATCTGAAGCAGAGGCGTGCGGTGGCTAGTCCTTCTTTGAGGTAGGTTTCCAAGAGAAAAAAATTACCTTTTGCTTTTGATACCATGTTGCTTTTGGTATTTCATTGAATGAGTTTATATATTACATATTAAGAATACATGGTAGATATATACACAAATGGAAGCACAACTAAGGAAAGTCTAGCTCCTAACTTAGCATAAATGCCTGAGCATTAGTGAATTTTGCCAATGGTAGAGTTTGGAGAATTTCACACAAACAATCAAACCTTGTTTTTTCATGGAAATAAACTCCCCATCTAAATATTTCACCACCTCTTTTGTGGAAGTTAGTGGCATATATTGAACAAACTTTCTCTTTATGGTTGGAAGTTAGTATTTTTTTTTCTACTTTAATAACCTTTAGTTACTTGAGTTGATTAGATATTTGTGGCATGTAGTTACTTAAGTTGTTTGTGTTTGTAAGTTTTGTTGTTTATGCATTTTTTCCAATGTATTCAGTTGCCATTAGTCTTTGTTACGCTTTAGTTGCTTCGGTTGATAAAGTGTTTGTGGTTTCTATAGAGTTCATTTTAGTTCATGAGTTTCAAGAGGTGTGCAAGATCTTATATGTTTTCTTTCGACCATTCATTTTATGTTCTTATTTTTTGGTTAATGCAAGTAACACTACAACAAATTTCTTTCCACCATTTTAGTTCATGAGTTTCAAAAGATGTGCAATATCTTACGTGACACTTTTGTGATCTTTTGATTATAGAATACATGGTTAAAAATGACTTCAAGGATTCTATTATGTTGTTGAGGGTGAAAAAGTTTAGGAGAGTTATATTTGTGACGATATTTGTGATTTGTTTACATAGTACTTATGCACTTGAAATTGGTTGAAATTTACTTTACGTATTTTGTTTTTAGATATTAGTAGGTTCTTTGTTTCTTCTAGATTTCCTTCTATCATCATAAGACACACATCCAAGATGCAATTGGTAGTATAAGGTTTTAACTTTTATGTATATTTGTTTATTGTTTTTGTTCTTTATTTTAATAATTTTACTTAACTTTTTATTACTTAATAACTTTTGATAGGTTATTGAAAGACTATCAATGCATGCAATATCCGGACAACAAACATGATTAAGTTGGAGTTAACTGAATTTTTTATATCAACATTTTGTAATTTATAAAGTTTATGTTTGTGCATCTTCAAATGCATGATATTGATATATATATATATATATATTTGATAATATGAATTGGTATGAATGCTTGCCATGTATAAAACACAATAATAGCAGTAAGAACATAATTGAAAAGCTACAAATTTTTTTTCATGAAAAGGCTATATAATATTTATAAAAGTTATGGAAAGAATTTTTTTTTTGAACATTCGAAGGCTTATTATAATTTTCATTAAACAAATAGTTATAGCTGCAAATAAATGTTATAATAGACAAAAATTCTATATTACATTTTATAAAGATCAAATATGGTGTGCAAAATGCTATAAAAAGTCAAGTATTTCATAGCGTGTTACTAAATGCTATAAAAAGCCTTGTACTTTTAATAGGTTGAACTATCATGACTTTGTAGAAAATGCTATAAAAGACTTATTATATTCTTTTTTTCGAAACTGTCTAAGGCCTTTTTTCTTGTAGTAAATAACCACTCACAATTAGGAGCGTGAATTATTTGAGTTATAGATGGCTCCAACTTTCGCTTGTCTTGGAAAATAATTTAATCAACTATATCAACACTACTTAACATTCAAATCATCCTACTCCAATCAACCTAATTTCTCCCTAATTAAGCCCATATTTTAGGACATTGGAGACCCAATCCGAGCAAGGAACTATCTAAGATATTGAGGATGAGAAGGATTGTGAAATTTGAGCTTGGAGCGAGATACAAAGGAAGAAATGAGAAATCAGCCACTAAAAACGTGAAAAACAGCAGCAAAATTAACTCAGCAGAATTTTAAACTAGTTACATCATTTTCCCAAATTTTGAATAAATTACAGCCTAACCAAGTTCAGTTTCTTCGATTTAAATGTGTAGAGTCAAAGTTTAACTCACCAAGAGCGGTTCCCAAGTTTAAACTTCCCCAAATTAATCAATTTCCTCCTTCAAAAATCAAAATTCTGCTGCTGTCTTCAACATTTTCTGCAAGCTTCATGTGGTTCATGTTATTGCTGTAATTTGAATTACTTTCAGGCTATCACTGCCACTATGACTGTTTTGCAAGTTCCTTTTCTAAATACTTCAGGTGCGAACTTTCCACTTCCACCTTTACCTGAACGATCAGGAGGTGGGCATCCTCATCTGTTCCAATTTGCCCCTTCTACTCCAAAATTCTCTTCACAAGACTTTAAGTATTTTCTCCTTTTTTAGTACTTATTCTTTTATCTAAGCTTTATACAGGTTCTTCTTCATACGATAAATTTTCCTTAACAATAATATGTCTGAATACTTCCTAGATGAATTGTACTTCTTGGGCTATGAACGTTACTTGAATCCCCTCTTCTCCAACTAACTTACTAATAACACTCAAAAGGTTATACTTTTTTCTATTTCCCTTAACCATTTCAAGGTCATAATATCCTTTTGCAATTCATGTTCAGCTCTTTCTGATTAAAGATAACTTCGTCTCTTGTGATCTATGTCTATACAACATTTTCTCTATTGCTTGGAAACATAAATAATCACTTACCCTTCCTATATTCAGACCTAATTTCATCTTTAATATAAGGCATCACAATAAATAATATACTTAACACTTAGTGTCAGGAGTATTTAAACTAATTATTTTTATTTTTATTACCTATTGAAACTATGATCATAATTCCCTCATTAACTATAATGAGTTATTTTCACTTAATGTCTATAACATTGATTTCATACCCAAACAATATTACTTGTTCGAGCCTAAACTTATACTCGTCGAACTTAACATACAACTCTTATTTTTGGATCATCTATGAAAATGTTCAATATACTTCTTACCTTTCGAATAACCTATGCATATAACAACAATACCAAAAGAACGAATTAAATTTTACTATCTGTTTATGTACCATACAATTTCCAGTATGTTCATATATGTACCTAGCTACTAGAATTCTACCTTTAGATATGCTTACCAACATCTCATTAGCTATCATCCAATCCTCTTATTAAATCCCATTCATGAACAAATTAAAGACAATGTAATCATTGCACTCATACATATAGAATATATGTAAGCTTAGTAAATATAGTTAACATACCCGTGCCGATGTTAGATATATCTTCTGCCTTCCTCTGAGTCATTTCAATCATTTGCTCCTATTTGCTAGTTTGATCTACTAATCCTTCTTGTTTCATTGCACTCGAATCCCTATTAGTAGTTACCACCTGTGCTAATGGCTCGAGTATTATCAACTGCGTACTATTCTCTTCTTGTGATAACATAGGACATTCTTTGCGAATATGCCACGGTTGTTTGCTTTTGAAACTTAACCCTTCTTTATATATTTTCCTTCATGGCATTTACTGCATCCTACACACAAAGGTTTCTTGTGATGCTTACTACATCACGCTGCGACTTCTTACTAAATTCAATAATGATTTTATCTAGTAGTTCAGTCTAAGAACCTCAAGTAAAATATACAGTGTCTAAAACTACTTGATCTCCGAGCCTCTTCACTAAACTTAAAATTCTTTTGACTAGTTATTCTAGGTATAAATCTTTTGTTCTCGTTACTGATCACCATAAGTTTTGGTTGTTGGGAGGTTTCTTTCACAGTATCATTTCCTTAGGTTAACTGAGGACATTTTTTTCTCAAATGATTGAACTGGCCACATTTATAACAAATATCGGTTCCCTTAAGGCACTGACCTACATGATATTTGTTACATGATAAACATAAAGATCCCTTATTATCCCTTGCTAATTGATACATCTTCTATTTCCCAAGTTCTATCTCTACTTGAAGATGTACGATTATGCCATCTCTTTCAGTTTCTCTGTGTTTCACACCATCAATAGGGTTTTCAGTTCCTTCTATTGGCTGTCTTTTCCACCTACTACAACGAGGTATGCCTCCCATAATATAAACATATGTACTGACTGTCTCACAAATTGTCTTACTCATCTAATCCTAACACATGCTCATTCTTACTAGTTCAATGCTATTATATACTAACTCTCTAACTCAATACCTTTAGGCTTTTCCTAACTTCTCACACCCCCTCCTAAATTATCTATTTAACCTAGAAAGAGGTATGAAGACAGTAAATATCTACTCTTCTGTAACATATACTGTCCACTTGTTCCTTCTTAACTTGATAACACATCATGTCTCATTCATATATTTATCCTAACATGACTCAACACTCTCACTATCAGATCAGCTTCTTCTAATATACTTATTAAACCATTCACACAAAGATACTTACATAATATAAACAAACAATTCGATATTAATGAAACATTTGTGGATGATTTTTTGCACTCATCTTCTTCTGGTTGGTTGCTTTCAAGTTTTATAATTGTCGAGTAATGGACTGTGGGTCAGAAACTTCATCCATTTCCTCTATGGTTGGTCTAACTGGTGGGATATTTCCTCTAGAGTTCTCATTCAACGGTTTTTTACTTCGCAATGTCATCGCATGGCATTGCTCTTTTCCTGAATTTCCCATATCACACGATGCTTCCGTTAACCGGGCAAGGCTTCTTATGATGGAACGTACACATGCACAGTGGAAGCAATACCGACCTAAAACACTTTAATTATGTTAATTCATAAGAATAAGCATGCAAATAAACATAAAATAAAGGGATTGAGAGTATATCTTTGTAGCTCCAAACTGATTCTCAATTCCACTCCAATCTCCTCACAAACGGTTCGTAGACCACCGAGAGAGTATTCTCGACTATTCTCCAGCCTTAGAATGGAATGGTGGGATCCGATGAATGACTAAATTAGAGATGCATTTAGTGTGGAAAAATGAGAGAGAACTGAGGTGTTTTAAAAAAAAAACATATTTTAGAAAATCTAAGTTTTGTCAAGAGGAAATTAATTTTCAACTAATTTGAAACCCACCAAATGGCCAAGAAGAATTAAAATTCACATAATCACTCATTTTATAGAGCAATTACATGCAATTTTTGCAAAATTGAGTTAACCGCATTTTGGCACTTCAAAATGCACTCAATTTAAGTGGGATTAGTGATTAGTTGTAGAATCAGCACCTAGCAAATGGAATTACTCATTATTCCACTTAAAATAGGATTTCTCCACTCAAATAAAAATGTTGGATTTTTCCACTAAGTGAAGTCAACTTTTGACCTTTGATTTTTGGAGTTAACATTTGACTTTAGTCAAATTTTAATTCCAAATTAAAAATAAAAAGGATTTTGGAATTTTCCACTTAGTGTAGTCAACCTTTGATTCTTGACTTTCAAAGCATGGTGAAGTCAACATTTTGACTTTTAACCTATTTTGACTTATTCCATTTAATTTCAAAATGAATTCTAAGAATTAATTTAAAATTAAATTACTATTAAATAATTTTATTAATTTAATTTAATATTAAATCCAACGCTAATCTCTATCAATATGAACCTCTATTCATAGTCTTGATATTTAATTCTTATTTAAATATCTTCATTTCTCTCTTTATCATTCAATTCCCAATTAATGATACGTCGTCAAATGTATCACACATATTTAACATTTATTCCTTAATTCGAATCCAAACACTTCGAATTCACTTTTCACATTGTTCTAAGGTTTAGTCTGATATGAGCTAGTAGAGGGACCTCGTGGACCTATAGATCATGGGCTCCAACGATCCGAGATTAACCGTTTAAACTGTTAACCCAATTAACCAATATTCGTTAACTATTAGGCCACTTCACTAAAGCCCAGTAGTTGCATTCCCTTCACTGTAAATATGGTTATGTTCATTTGATATAACCATAATCAATAAGCCAACCCTTCACAAGTTATTCGTAATAATGGCTGGGTCAAACGTTGTTTTCCCCCTGTGATTACATCTTGTTTCTATCTCACTGATCCTCTAATGAACAATTAATTTGTGATCCAATCACTAAATCGAGTCTCTTCGAACCAGTGAGAGGGTGAGACCATTTGTTTAAGACCCGGAGTCAGCACTTAAGGGAACAACCTCTCTACTATCCTTAAAAGTGGATAGAAGTGAATTCTGTCTTGCACCCTATGTCCCCAACTATTTATCCGGTCTTACCCCCAAAATAAGGGTTTATTGAGTCAGTGCTGTTGAGTCAACTCTCACCCATGCAAATTTAAGGATAATCCCGAATAAACAAGAGTTTATAGTTAGCTAAGGACTAAGGTCAAGTTACCTAGGTCATTGCTTTTAAATAGTTTGTCTTAAACAGTAAACAACATTATAAAGTAAGAGTAACTTATTTCTTGGCTTGATTTTATACAAACTCTTTGCACAGGATGCCCCCACTTACATGTCTCCACATAAACGATTCAAGATCACATCTTTTGTACTAAATACAAAGTGGACCGCATTCGATAATATATCCAAAATAACCTATCTAGCCTTATCAGTATATTATAGACTGTTTAGACTATTTACTCGAACTTAATCCACTTTTATCGTTAGATAAAATCCAAGTATTCATGTTATAGCCATTGATCTTAGTTTATTGGATTTAGGGTTTACTAAAACGAAATGAGCAATTCATATATTTAATAACAACTTTATTGAATAAACCTCAGTAACAATTTTATTGTAAACAAAATAAGTCTCAAGATTACAAACTACGAGTTTTAGGACATACAACCCAACACCTTACTGTCCGTTCTTCAATTCTTTTACAAGTTGTCCCACCTAGAGTTCTAAGTTCCTGATGGATGATGTGTGGCTTTGCAACGAGGAATCATTCTTCTATATATACTCCTTGTGTAGATTCTCCAGTGGTGATGATTAGGTTGATGGCTGTTGTGTCGTACTAGGCACTTGTTGATGTCTTTGTTACCCTTGGTGGAACCTAGGTGGTCTACCTCTATTCATGTTTTGATTACCATATTGGTCTGCCTTTGGCTACTGATTCACACCCCAAGAAAAATTTGGGTAGTTTCTCCAACTTGGATTATAAATGTTTGAGAATGATTGTTTTTTTATAAAATACATTGATTGTGAGTTATACGGGCACATTTCAAAAGTATATGATCAACTGCATGTTACACATCCTATGTCAGTTACTTGATTCACAGAGCCTACTTGGTTACCATTCTCTGTGCCATCTTTATTCATTGTCATGCTTGTAGTAATTTCGTCATTGCGGTCACTTGCGTTTGCAGTGCCACAATAGTTACACAATAATTAAATTTGGTTTCATAAAAGTAATTTAAGAAAATTACCCAGACATAGGGCAAAACATCGACCTTGGATTGAGTTCTTAATTATTTATCTAAATTTGTATTACCTATAAACATATAGATTTAATGACTTAGATTCCTAACAAAAGATACTATAGAAGGTTGAATTCAATGTTGAATTTGGTTCTTCATGTTTAAGTTTGACTCAAAGTTGCAATTGTATGAAAGACCCCATTCTCCAACTGACGATCGGTATAGGTATTGAATCCCTAATTTATTTGCATTATTATTTCGAATTTCACAAACAATCATCTCTCCAACTTATTTTTACGGTTGCCTTTCCATTGCTTTGTTGAGAGAAATCTTGCTTCATCACAAGACTTGTGTTCCATCTATTCTTTTGTAAGACGATACTCGTAATATTTCCTACTTACTTGACAGTTTATACATGCATTAGGTTTTCAATGTTAGGCACATATTTTAGAATTACTACACAAACCACTATTGAAACTGAAAGATGAAAGATTCCTATTTTCAATCTCAATAAGTCTCTAATAGATTTCGAGTCAAAAATAGAACTTTTTGGAACCTTAGATGTAAGGTGTGGATTTAACAGTCCCTTGACTTGCCAAACGGGACAGCATCTTTTTCTCAACTCTTTCTCCTCTTTTGATGGGCCTTTGTCATTTGATCCCTAACACACTAAAGGCCCAAAGCCCAAAGTCCCAGAAAGCCCAAATGCTTACCAAATCCTGATTTACTTTGATGATTATTGTGATTCAATTTTACGTTGTAATAAACTTTAGCTCGATTCGTTTTCTATGAGTATCTATGAATCCCATTGTGTAAATCAATGGAGAGAGAAGCTATTATTCAGCACTTTGTTTCTGTTTGTTGGAAATAAAAAGTAATCCCATTTCAAAATAATTAAAAATTAAACCCTTAAAGGAAAATCAAAATACTTCAAAATATAAAAAAAACAATCGTAGCTTAGTTTCATTTGACCATTTTCAATCTAACTATCGTCCATGTCCATTCTTAATCCTAAATCCTAAATCCTAAAGTCTCATATAGTAACCATTTTATTTTTTATTTTTTTTTAAAATTAAGTATATAAATACTATTTACATCTCCAAATTTCTTCTTATCTACTTTTTCATTAATAGCTTAAAAAATCAAGCCAAATTTTGAGAACTAAAAAAAAGTAGCTTTAAAAAAAGTTGTTTTTGTTTTTGGAATTTAGCTCAAAATTCAATAAAAAATTTTTGCTTTTTAGGTATTTTATGAAATTTTCCCCATTGATTCGTATAAATAAAAAAATCTATTCAAAAGCAAGTGCTTTACTTCTAATATAATTCACACATTTTTTGAGCTTTTGTGATTTTTTTTTATGATCAAACCAAGTATATTAAAAAAAAATTAATAACTTATCGACGTATCTTTCTCTATATACATTATATCATTAAAAAATTTAATAAATTGAATCTAAAAGATATTGAAACACGTAATTCAATCCTTGAACACCCCTATTTAGGGCATTGAATTTTTACCGCTCATCTAACCTCTCTGTGTCTCAAAAGCATAGAGAGAAAAGGAATGGTTGCAAACTACCCATTGTATAACACAGCTCAAACCCAAATAGATTATATAAACCAAGCCAACTTCCTATAATTGGGAAAATTAACAAAATCAAAATAACTACCTCAACAATCACCAATTATGGGTAACTAACTTTTTATAGGAATTTCCAAATTGTAGGAAAAGGAAAAAAAAACACAACAAAGATACTTCAATGACTAAGTCAAAAGAATAATGCATGATAAGAACAATCCTTCTTTTACATACTAATTTTAGAATTCAAGTATTAATGATGGCATTACAGCTCCATTTGCCTCTTTTGTTTTTTCTTCTAAGATCTGCATCCTATTTGTGGGATATTGATCTGAAATTCAACCCAAATGGCAAAAATGCCTAATTTAACTTTGAAGAGCTCGTTTTCCAGTGGCTGCTGATGATTTCTCTTCCAAAATTCTCCATAATTGAATGCTTCAATTCCCAATTACCCCTTTTTTGGTTATCTTCTTTCTCAAAATATGAACCTCACCGCTCTTGTTTTCTGGATTATCCAGATCTTCATCCATTTCGTCGGAGTTTTTTCCAAAACCAAAGCGCCAGACGGTAACCCGTCGTGTCCAATTTCTTTTTTCTTCTTTTCAATTTCATTCTCATTCCTTATATTAATATTTTCACAATTTCTTACCTTCTAATGCAATAGAGGAGATGGATTTTTTTTTCTTGTTTAATTTGTTTCTGTTCGTAAAAGTTTTATAGTTTCATCTTCGAAAAAAAATTATGTTAAGATTACTCTTTCTTATATTTTAACCAATTGAATTACGCTATATCGGAAAATGAAATAAATTATTTACCATTGAAATATTATTGCAATATGTTGCGCAGTTTCTGCATTGAATGTGATGTTTAGCAGTTTAAATTCACCTTCACAACTTTCTGGTTGGGGGTCAAGTGGCGGTGATCCATGTGGGGATTCTTGGGAAGGGATCCAATGCTCAGGATCGTCCGTCACTGAAATGTAATTTCTAAATTTCCTTCTCTTATTTTTCTTGAAATTAAGTTACTTTGGTTAATTTTTTATTAACTTGGAAAAAGGTTAAAATTTGGTGTTTTTGATATCTTACAGAAGTTTATCAGACTTTGGACTTAGTGGAACGATGGGTTACCAACTTTCAAATTTGGCATCTGTCACCTACTTGTGAGACCTACTTATTATTACTGTTCTAAACATGTTTTTGTTAATTAATCAACATCAATTTAAGGTAATATGCATGCTCTTACTTGTGATAGTACAGTGATTTGAGCAAGAACAACCTCAATGGCGATATCCCATATCAACTTCCCCCTAATGCAGTTCACATGTAAGTGCTTGTTTCCATATCCTTTCTTTTTAGGTTGACTTTCTAAGTGTTTAAACATTTCACATATTTAAAAATGAATCCTATTAAATAAGCATTAAGTTCTATCTATCTCAAAATCATTTGGCAATAGCTCATGAATCCTATAAAATTTTGAGGTATTCCCGTCTTTTCAATGTGGTGTTCTCAACATGCCCCATTAAGAAAGTACCTTTTTGGGTTGAAACCCATTTTTCAGATTGAATGTTCGTTCACGGGCTCTAATACTATATTAGATAAATATAAGATTTCATATCAAAACTAATTGATAATGAGAGGAGTAGTCTTATATCTTCTAATCATACGTTATTGAAATATAAAAAGGTAACAGAAATACAAGATAAACAAGTGTTCGAGGTACTTAGACCCTCCCAATCTTGAGATGACTCTCAAGCCCTTTGCTTACCTCCTCCATTTCCCTCTCCCTATCTAATTTCTATTATGCCCTTAATACCCTAATAATCCCCTAATACCGTTTCTATCGGTTTCTATTTTTTCAATGGGTTATTGACATGTTTTTCCATTTATGTAGCGATCTTTCTGAGAACAGCTTCACTGGTAGTGTGCCTTATTCCATTTCTCAGATGGCTGATCTTCAATTCTTGTGAGTATAAAAGTACTATGTTTTAAGTTGTATATATATATTTGCCACATCTTATACGAGTTATATGTTGGGGGGTTTATTTGTTTGTTGCCTGCAGAAATCTTGGTCATAACAAGCTTAGCAACCAATTAAGTGACATGTTTGGCAAGCTTTCTAAACTCAAAAGGCTGTAAGTCTCATGTCTTCAAACTCTATATTCTTCTCTATTTTCTTCCTCCATTGGCAATATTTGCAAACATCCTTAATCAATTCAATCAGTTATTATCATTATTGCTCCATTGCTTGCTTTCATTCCTATGTGCCATTTACTATTTATATGAAGTGTAATTTATTGACTCGAGCTTAGTTCAATTCTAAAAACTTTTAGTTGTTAGACCTATTTGTTTCTTTTTTTCATAAAAAAACATAAATATATTGAGTACAAATTTTAATTTTACGTATAACATTTATATATATATATATTATATATATACTAATATCGAATATGCTAGAGACCTACTAAGAATAAAATTGAAAGTTTAAAATTTATTAGGTATTTTTTTAAAAAAAATTTTTAGAAACGTGAAAATTCATAGACAAGTTGCTCAAAATATCTCAAACATGGATTTCACCTTTCTTAACGTCCTTCAACGTATTATTATTAAGGATATGTTTAAGATTGAGTTACCAAAATTAATCAATTTTCCTATGAAAATAATCACTTTCATTTAATAAGCTAAGAATGTTTTGATTGACTAGAGAAAAAAGTATTTTCTTATTTTTTAAAAAACTCATTTTTATTTGAACCCTTTAAATAAAAATTATTTAAAATACATTTAAAAGTGTTTTAAAGGTTATTTTGAGTGGTTGCCAAACATTTAAATTTATTTCAAAATAACTTATTTTTTAAATCAAACACTTGATAATATATTCCAAACACATCATAAATTTTGGTAATCTAAAATGACTTGAAATGGTTATGGACCAATCACGTGGTGATTTTCAAGTAATTTTTGGCAAGTGATCGAGATATATTTATTTTTAAAATGGCTACTAGTCTAATTTTTTTGGTAAATTTAGGCCACGTTTACCAAACTGTCATGAAAATTGGTGTAATTAGATTTCATTGATGGGTGAATCATAATAGGCTTGAATCATAAACATAATTGGATTGCTTTTGATCGCATTAGAATTATGAATCTGTCATATTTTACTGTTAATGCTTGACCCTAACAGTAATGGTAACAATAACGCTAAAGTTTGCATTTTCATACTGTTATAGTAACTACATCTATAACGGTAACGATAATGCTAAGGGTAAAGGTAGTGAGCCCTATGTAATTTTCAATCACAATTAGATTAAATTACACAATCCAATTACAAATTTTAAGGCAGACCCCACATCTCATTACGTTTACAGAAAGTAGTAAACAACAACAAAAATAATCAACTGGGACCACTTTTTACATTACTATTGATGGATTGTCTTTCAACTGTTGTAAACGTGGCCTTAGTTGGGAATAATGCTCGTAAAAACCAACTCACAGGCCATCAGACTCATTCAAAAGAAAATATGCAACATTATGATTCATGAATGTTTTACATTAACTAATCAATGAGAGTTTAATGTTTATTTTGCAGGGATCTCTCATACAACTCAATTTCAGGCAACTTACCTCAGAGTTTTAAGAAACTTACAAGCCTTACAGTATTGTGAGAAACAATTAATTAAGATTCCTAGGCTAAGATTAGTTGAGTTCATTTTTATCAATAATTTTAACATTATTTTAATTCATTTTTGTAGGCATATACAAGATAATAAATTTTCAGGTTCAATCAATGTTCTTGCTGACCTTCCTCTTGATGATTTGTAAGTAGACCCAAACTCTAAGATGCATGGTCTCTGTTTAAACCCTTTCTTAATTCATTCAGAAGCCTTCAATAATTAATTTCTTAATGTTTTTGGCTGTAGGAATGTTGCAAATAACAAATTTACTGGATGGATACCTGAGAGTCTTGAAGATATAGATAACTTGGAGTAAGCATATATATTTTTTTTTGAAAAAATGTCAATTTATAACCCGAGGAATTGTATCAATTTAGCTTCTAAACTTTTGTAATATAAGTTTATATTTTTCATTAGATAAACATTGTGTGAGATTTGTAGTTTAATTTATTATTAAACCCCTAAACTTTCTTAAGCGAATCAATTTACTTAGGGTGTGTTTGGTTTAATTTTTCAAATGTTTAATTTAAAAAGAAGTCATTTTGGAAACAATTGAAGTGTTCCGAAACAATTTAAAATAGCCTTTAAAACACTTTCAAGTTTATTTTAAACCGTATTTATCAAAAGGGCTTAAATAAAAATGACTTTTTTTTTTAAAAAAAAAAAAATCATTTTTCCTCTAGTCAATTCAAAGAGTTCCATAAACTATTATAGGATTTAGTTAGGATTTCTTTGAAAATCCATCAATTCTAATAATTGATTTTGTTATTCCAACGGTTTACGGAAGTTACCAATCTATCTTAGATGATATAATATTAAATCGAAATTTACTCATGAGCATGATATTTTCAAACCCTTGTAATGTTATTTCCTATCTAATTAATATTAATTTTCATGTGATTTAACCGTGCATAAAATATTTTCCAATGTAATGTATATATTTGTGAAGATATGTAGGAAATTCTTGGTCATCTGGACCAGCACCACCTCCACCACCAGGGACGGTGTCTCCGGCGAGCAAGAAGTCGAACAAGGACGAATTGAACAACAAATCGCCAGTGAAAAGTGGGTTAGTAATAGCAGGAATAGCAATGGGAGTTTTAGCAGTAATAGCAATGGTGATTGGATTGACATCAAGAAGGAGGAGAAGGCCTCCTTCCCATTATCTTGATGAGGACACAAGCCAACACAGATCCTTCACTCCACTCACATCCCAAGAACTCTCAAAGGCTAATTTGCACAACAATGATACTAATAATAATGGGATTGATAGAAAGTCCTTCAATTCAGATGCCTCTGTTGACATAAAAGGTCTCAGTGTTGTTAGACCACCACCAGCTCCTTCTGATCCTGTTCAGTCCTTCAGTGATAATCAGTTTGCAAACCGTCTTAATTCCAGAAGAAGCACTTCCTTTCGTGCCATTTCTTATTCATTGCTTGATTTGCAAACTGCCACTGCTAATTTTGCTCCAGCTCGCCTTCTTGGTGAGGGTACTATCGGACGTGTTTATAAGGCCAAGTATGGAGATGGAAAGGTAATTTTGATTCGAGACATACTTAGATGCAACTTAAGTTACACGTGTCATTTGCAAACTTAAGCTATATATATATATGCATGAATGATGGGTGTTTTGTAATTAGGTTCTGGCAGTGAAAAAGATTGATTCATCAGTTTTTCAAGGGAGGAGAACAGAAGAGTTTTGTGATGTAGTTTCTATCATTTCAAAGCTTCATCATACAAACATTACAGAAGTGGTTGGGTTCTGTTCAGAGCAGGGACATCATTTGCTGGTTTATGAATTTTTCATGAATGGTTCACTTCATGGGTTTCTTCATATGTCTGATGACTTCAGTAAACCACTCACTTGGAACACTAGAGTCAGAATCGCTTTGGGGACTGCAAGAGCTCTTGAGTATGTGCTTTTTCTATACTACCTACCTATATCCTTTCCTTTTAACCCTATGTTTGAACTGAAAATTGAAAATATAAAATCAGATATTAAATTAATTTTGAGTAATTAAACAGAAGTAAAATGAAAAAAAAATTTAGGTATTATCTGAGATGCACCTATCTTTGTGCAGTTCAAACGGTTGTCTAATAAAATTTTTTCATATTGCAAGTATTTTTTTTTTTCAAATGAATTGTTTTTTTTAAAGAAAGAGATTTATGAGATTAAGTAAAGCTAACCCTTCTAAAAATCGTTAAAGTAGATCCATAAACTTCCAAAGTAGTTTATAAGTTTCAACCTTTAAAAAATATTCACTTGAATATTTGAGTTTAACCTCTATAAACTTTTAAACCCAGCTCATTACGAACTACCAAATAAATTTAAAAATTAGAAACCTATCAAACACAAAAATTTTAAGCTTGTTTAGTAACCATTTTGTTTTTCTGAAAATTAAGCCAATTTTCTCTCAATTTCTTATAATGATTTGAATTCTTAGTCAAATTCCTGAGACAAAAAAAGTTTTCAAGTTTTGGTTTGGTTTTTTAAACTATCGGTAAAAAGGAAATAACAAAAGAAGAAATTTCGAGGTGAAAGTAACCTCTGTCGGTTTAATTTTCAAAAACAAAAACAAAACCAAATTGATTATCAAACGGGTCTTAGCAACTTTATTAAAATTTCATAAGTTAAAAGGATTAATTAAACTTATAAATTTTTGTTTTCAGGTATCTTCACGAAGTTTGCTCACCATCCATAATTCATATGAATATCAAGTCCTCTAATATATTGCTCGATGCCGAACTTAATCCTCGTCTCTCAGACTATGGTTTGGCGACATTTTATAAGGTTTGCTGTCCATACAAAATACACTGTGCTACTATAAAATTAGATTTATCATTTCTAAGCTTCATCTTACATATTGATAATATAATTCCTTCATCATATTTTACCCAATCTTTTCTATGATTAATATAAATTGATTCATTTATAATATAAATATAGAAGTAAAGTTGAAGCAGGAAACTGAATTAGTAAAGAACATGGTGTTTGAAATTAAACAATTTTGTTGATTTGATTAATTTCAGAATAGAAACCAAAACCCTGGAGGTGGATATGATGCTCCAGAATGCACAAAGGGTTCAACTTATACAATGAAGAGTGACATTTACAGTTTGGGAGTGGTGATGTTGGAATTGTTGACGGGGCGGATGCCTTATGACTCGTATGTTTTACTCTATTCGTCTTGTCTTAAATTACAAGTTTCATCTCTAAATTTTTAGGGTTGTGCCTTGTAAATCCATATTATGCTTTAAAAATCATTTTAGTACGTGATTAAGGTCTTGTTTGGTAACCATTTTTGTTTTTGTTTTTGGTTTTTTAGAATTGAGTTTATTTACTTTCAATTTCTTACCCTGATTTGCGTAGTACAATTCTAAAAATAAAAACAAGTTTTAAAAACTTTTTTTTTTTTTAGTTTTTGAATTTTGACTTGGTTTTTAAAAATATCGGTAAATTTTCATTTTTGTTTATGAGTGTTTTACTAGATGGGGCCTTAAACTTTCCATGTTATTTTTAAAAAAAGATAATTATTGTTAAGTTTTTGAACTTTTAATTGTTTAAGCCTCATTTGATAACCATTTCGTTTTTTTAAAATTAAGTCTATTTCTTTACATTTTCTTATAATGACTTGCATCTTTTTTTTAGTAAAAGAGTTGAATTATTAACCAAATTAAAAAATATGTATATATTGTTTGGAAACTATTTTTCCTAATTTTCAAAATTTGGCTTGATTTTTTAAGACATGAATAAAAACTAGATAAGAAAGCAATACATTTAAGGTGGAAGAGGATTTGCAGGCTTAATATTCAAAAACTAAAAGCCAAAATCTAAGTTCCCGTTTCGTAACCATTTTATTTTTTGTTTTTGTTTTTGAAAAATAAGCCTATAAATACTACTTCCTCCTCCCAATTTCTGCCATTATTATCTACCTTTCATCAATGGTTTAAAAAACCAAGCAAAAATTTAAGAATTAAAAAAAATAGTTTTCAAAAAGTAGTTTTTATTTTTAGAATTTGGTTAAGAATTTAACCATTGTAGTTAAGAAAGACGCAAATCACTCTAAGGAATGTAGATGAAATAAGCTTAATTTTCAAAAACAAAAACTAAAAACCAAATGGTTACCAAACAGGACCTAGATAGTTACTAAACAGGTCCTTAGTTTTTGAAACTTTGGCTTGAATTTCGAGAACAAGTCGAGAGAGTAATAGATAACCAGATAAAAAATTATTCATAGGTTGAAATGGTAATCATAAGATTAATTTTCAAAAAATAAAAAACAGAGATAAATATTCGCTAAAGACTAGAGATGTATTAGACACAAAATTGAAAGTAGATGAAAATGAATTTGATTGGTTTGGTTTTGAATGTTATGGTCATAGGGGTAAGCCAAAAGTGGAACAATGTCTAGTGAGATGGGCAACACCACAACTACATGACATAGATGCATTGGACAAAATGGTAGATCCTGCATTGCGAGGCTTATATCCCCCAAAGTCAGTGTCTAGATTTGCAGATATAATCGCCCTTTGCGTTCAATCAGAGCCTGAATTTAGGCCTCCAATGTCCGAAGTGGTTCAAGCTTTGGTAACTTTGGTTCAACGTTCCAGTATGAACATGAGAGATGATCTTGGAAACTCTCGACGAATGGATGATTATGACTATTAATTTTCTTTTTCTGCTCACTATTTTTTACACTCTTCAAGTCTAAACACATTATATCTAGCATTTCATTCTTCAATGCAACGCTACTTTCACATTCATTTAGAGAATTGATTAGTCATTCTATTCCCATCTCTCTTAATACATATCCATCTTTTCCCTTTTTGTATACCAACCTTTGCTATGTAGTTCACTTCATATGAACCCTTTTTTTTTTTTTTTTTTTTTTTTTTTTTTTTTTTTTTTTTTTTTTTTTTTTTTTTTTTTTTTTTTTTTTTTTTTTTTTTTTTTTTTTTTTTTTTACTTTTTGGCTTAATTAGACTATTTAGTGATTCAATCCTATGTAATCATGTGTTGAGTTTATTTCTTCTCTTATAATTTTTAGTCATTTTTTCCTCTTTTTTGTTCCATATTTAGCCCACTTTTGAGAGGTTAGTATAACTTGGTTGATTCAATTCAAATTTGTGGATTAAAATGATGGAGCCGGAGAGGTGGAGAGGTGAGTGTATTACATAATACAAGGTTTATACAACGTTTGTGGGTTGGGAATTTATAATAAATTTCATTGCGAAGCAAAGAAAGAGACAAATTTGTAATCAAAATAAGATAAGTGACGAAAAATGATTACAATAGCCCAGAAAATAAACAAAAAACAACAAAGCAATACGAAATCAAGTGAGGGTGAAAAATGATAAAAGCCTCACAACTACACTTGAATGGCTATGAACAAGAGAATCAATCCAACAAATAAGTAACGGCTACTATTCCCATCAATTTACTACAACAAATATGATTTTTTTTTTATAGCTTTTGTTCATAAAACTTTAATAAAAATGCTATTAAGAAATTTACAAAATTTACTATTCATTAATGTACGAGGGCGAAATATTTTAGAAAAGCACACTGACATCTTTAAACTGCTCGATACCCTATTTCACATTCTTTCCTTTCACAAAATTTTTCTTATCATTCTTTCTCTGAAATTAGAGAAGGTATAGGACCACATCTTCTCCTATGACAGTAGAGGCAGTGGCGGATCTATAAATTTTATTAATGGGAGAATTTATATAATTTAATAAAAATAAATGTCATGAGTGAGAATTGAACTTAGGCCTAGGGAACTAACTACTGCTTTTGATATAATACCAGTTATATATATATAGAACATTAAATTGAGGGGGCTAGAGCGAGCTCTAGGCCCATACTGAATCTACCGTTGAATATAGGTACATCGTTTGTTTTTTTTTTCGAACCAGATTTTTGTGTGCTTCCATGAATTTCGGCTTTTAATTATCTTCTTCCTAATGAATCATTATCTAAAAGTTTACAAGATATAGCATTTTATTTTTCGAATAGTCATTATTCTAGGCATTATTTATATTGCACCTGTTGAAAGCCACTAGGCTGAAGGAAATTAGGATGTTTTGTTGGGAAGAGAGAAAATGGGTAGGAAAATTCATACAACCATCATAGCTATCTTTATTGCATTTCTCCTCTCCCAGCTTTGTACACTGTTCTATATTAGATTTGATTATCTATTTCTATCAACAAATTGTTTATGTTCTTGTAGCTTTTGTTTTACTTTCAAATTGTGTTATTAATGCTATATTAATTTTCCCTTTTTCACATGCTTCTTTTAGAAATGGTAAGAAAACAAATTATCTTATTGATCAAACCATACAAAAGCATGTACATATTTATATCTTTACTTTGGAGGCGTGTACGATAGCTAAAAAAAAAAAAAAAAGTTTTGATATGGACTTTTTATAGCATTTTTCAAAAGTTCTTGACAATTCATATTATTAAAAGTTTGAACTTTTTATAATGTTTTCGTAGAGGTATAGTGAATGTTATAATAAAAGATGAAGGTATAGATTAATACATTGGTATAAAATCATTTTATATATTCTTTAATCTTTTTTTAATTAAAACTATGAATGTTTATATAGATAAACAGATGTACTATCTTTAACTTATAGGGTTGCTTTTAAATATAGAAACCTGCCAAAAAATATGTCAATCAGTGTTCATCAATGTCTATCATTGATAGAAAATGACGTTTTGTTATATTTAAAAATAGCATTTTTTAAACGATATAATACAATACTTCTAGCTTCTTATGCTATCATAATGTTATTTAGTATTTTCTTATTATTATAGTTACTGTAGTAAACTCTGATAGCATTTCTATTTTGCTGTATAAACTCTGATAGCATTTCTATCGTGCTGTATAAATTTTTAATAATTTTAACTCACGACTATATTACTTATTTCGGAACAATATATCCTAATATAATTTACTTTTGTTGTTGAAATAAATTCATTTTATTATTTAAAATTTCATTTAAATTAAGGGTTTAAATAGGTCGGATTGGGCTGAGTTAGGTTTCCAAAAAATCTAACCGAACTATCGAGTCGGTTCTATATAGTCAATACATGATCGATCCAACCTAGTTCAATTTTGACCCGAACAAGATCGAGACAGGTTGAGTCACATCAAATAAGATGGAAATCGTTGTTTTTCACCCAGTCATCTTTTTCTTCATCCAAAATCACTACTACTTAGTCATATTAGGGTTTACTCTCATCAATCATCTCCCACCTCAATTCCATTTCTTTTAACCAAATAATTTCATCGCGATATCGATTTTAAGGTTACTGTGTGTAAAAAATAATGAGAATGGGGTAGAGAATGGAGTTTGGTCTTTTCATTCTAAAAAACTATGAATCTAAAATATAACATTTTTAAATTAAAGTTAAAAGAGAGAATGATGTTGGATCAATTAAATTATATTTTGCATTTAAATGAAGAATACAAAATTTTTCCACTAGAGGAGATCATTGGATGTTAGAAATTATTGATAAGGATGTAGAGTATATTAGCATGCAACGGAAGTAACAAAAATCAATAACCATTCTAATTCATTAATTTTGGTTATAAATAAGGCATGTCCATACAATAATAAGAGGATTTCAAGTCATACCTTTGTAGAACTTCTTGAATCTCGAATTCAACTGCAAATCTTCTCCAAATCTTCTTGTGAACTAGCTCAAGGTCTTCCCTACTATTCTCTTGGAGCCTTAGATTGAGTTGTGGGACTCAAAATAAGTTTGAATGAAGGGAATTTAGAGAAGAATCTCACTACTGAAACTTGAAGAACACCTTCTTCAACCTCACAAGTTTTCATCAAAAACTTCAGCAAGTTCATACAATTTGCATGCCCGATTCTCAGTATAATCTTCCCTATTTGTTGCAAGAACATCATGCAAAGGAGAAGATTGCAGAAGAGCACCTCATATTTGGAAGCTTGAATCAAGAATCATGTGAGAATTGAGTGAGCTAGTATATTGAGAATGTGAAAATGTCCCACTTTTCCATTTTGTGTTTTCCAATCTTTTTCCAATTTCAAAATGATTTCCAAAATAAATTTTAACTTTATTAATTTTATAAAATTAACTTTATAAATTAATTTTCTATAAAATTAATGATAAATAAATAATTAGACAATTTAATTAATTCTTAATTAATTTTACACAAAATGCACCAACACGAATCCCTATTCATGAATTTAATATTTAAATCATATTTAAATATTAATTAATTCTCCAATTCCAAATCCAAATCCAAAATTAAATGTGTAATTATATCACATATAATTACTAATTCCTTTAATTCTCATTTGAACATTTCAAATTAACTTATCACGCTATTCTAAGGATAATCCATTTATGAGCTAGTAGGAGAACCTTGTGGACCTACAGATAATGAGCTCCAATGATCCGAGATTAATTGGCTAAACTCTTTACACCGAATTAACCCCATTCGTTAACTAATGGGTCACTCCACTAAAATCCATATGATAAGCGCCCGTGATGCTTGTTAGATGCAAAGCTAGAGGTCCTTCTAGGATCCTTGCAAACACTTACAAAGAAAGCTACTTAGATCGAACTTAGAATCTATGATGGTCACTCTTAGATCCTAAGACAACTCACTCCAGAATTAGCTTGATCAAGACTAATCCAATGAATTGATTTAAATATCAAATCTAAAGCAAAATTTGAAAGAAAAAGACAACACCAAAGGGTTGAGAATAAGCACAAGCTTTTTACTATCAATAATCTGAGTTTTAAAGAACATTACAAGCCATTTTATAGGCCAAATAGTCGTGGATAGATCAAGAAACTCAAAAGTCATTCAAATACAATTAATTATAAATTGTAGAAAATAACACCTAGAAACTTGAAACTTAATTGATACTAAATTATAAGTCAAAATGCAAAATTAGGAATGTAGAAGGTCTTCAAATTGCCTTAAATATCTCCTCTAGAAGGCAACAAAGTAGGTATGCACGTTTGACAAGGTTTGACATCACATTTCCCCATGTAGTACACACTTAACAACATTTTCTTCACAAAATCTGCATATTTTTTTTTTTACTACCCTGTCATCTTTCAAACTATAGGAATTTTCCCATGTCATCTTCATGCCATTCTCTTTTTGACTCATTGAACTAACATTATATAAAACTTTGGTCTCAAAATTATTTGTCGGTTCTTGTGAATTTGCTAGTTTTTTGAAGATGTAGTGTGAATGCCTCTTGAATTTTATTTGCCTTGCTTCTTTTCATTGGTCCTTTAGGTACATGCAATGTTTCAATGGTAGAATTCATATCACCATAGTTGCACTCCCTTCACTGTAGATATATTATGTCCATTCGATATAATCATGATTAGTAAGTTAACCCTGCACAAGTTGTTCGTAATAATGGTAGGGTAAAATATCTATTTTACCCCCGAGATTACCTCTTGTTCCTTAAGTTCAACTGATTCTCTAATGAACAATTGGTTTGTGATCCGATCAACAAACCAAGTCCTTCTTCCAATGAGACGGTGAGGCCCCTTATTCAAGACCCAGAGTCAGTGATATGAATTCAACCATTGAACCATTGCATGTACCTAAAGAACCAATTACAAGAAGCAAGGCAAAAAAAATTCAAGAGGCATTCACACTACATCTTCAAAAACGCAAATTCAGAAGAACCGAAAAATAATTTTGAGACCAAAGTTTTATACAATGTTAGTTCGATGAGTCAAGAAGAGAATGACATGAAGATGGTATAGGAAAAGTTCTATAGTTTAGAAGATGACATGATGGTAAAAAAAAGTGTGCAGATTTTGTGAAGAAAATGTTGTCAAGTGTGCACTGCATGGGGAAGCATAGAGAAATGTGATGTCAAACCTTGTCAAATGTGCATAACTACTTTACTGCCTTCTAGAGAAGATATTTAAGGCAATTTGAAGACTTTCTACATTCCTAGTTTTGCGTTTTGACTTATAATTTAGTAACCAATTAAGTTTCAAGTTTCTAGGTGTTATTTTCTACAATTTGCAATTAATTGTATTTGAATGAGTTTTTAGTTTCTTGGTCTATCCATGACCATTTGGCCTATAAAATGGTTTGTAATGTTCTTCAAAACTTAGATTATCGATAGTAAAAAGCTTGTGCTTATTCAACTATTTGGTGGTGTCTTTTTCTTTCAAATCTTGCTTTAGATTTGATATTTAAATCAATTCATTGGATTAGTCTTAATCAAGCTAATGCTGGAGTGAGTTGTCTTAGGATCTAAGAATGATCATCATAGATTCTAAGTTCGATCTAAGTAGCTTTCTTTGTGAGTGTTTGCAAGGATCCTTGAAGAACATCTAGCTTTGCATCCAACAAGCATCGCGGGCGCTTATCATTTGGTATGAGAGCATTTGTTCATCGTTCTTGGCCGACTTTAGAGGTGTTATCTTTACTTTATTTCAATTTTTTTCTCCATAGCAATTTCTTACATCTTGTAACAAGACATATTGCAACTTGTCTTGAAAATTTCTTCAAATCAGCTCTTGGATCATAAAGGAAAAAAAAAGTCAGCAAGAAAAAAAAATCAGCAAAAAAAAAAAAAAAAAAAAAAAAAAAAAGAGAGAAAAAAACAGTAGAAAAAAAAGAAGAAAAGAAATCAAATATCCAAAACACATGAAAGTTTCTTGTCATTCATTTGAAAAAAAAAATCTTGATTTGTTTTATTTTTAGCCTAAGTTTAGTTACTCTAGTCTTAGCTTGTGAGAGTTGATCATTTTGAATTGGTTTTTATCAAACTTTTAGTGAGATTGCACCAAAAATATAAGGCAACCCTTACATCTTTGACCTAGTACCAAAAGCCTACCCTTGAGTGATAAACACGAGTGTTCTTTGGTGAGAAGTGTGGTAAGGACCTTTTATTACTAACTTTAAAATGTCACAGGGTGAAGGAGTATCACAAGTACAAGATACTAATATGGCTATTCTTTAAGCCATTCAAGGCATGATGTGAAATTTAAATGGAAAGAAAAGCAAGAAAATGCATTCAATGAATTGAAAGATAAATTGATTAATGCACCTTGCCTTACTTTATCTAACTTTGACCAATCTTTTGAAATTGAATGTGATGCAAGTGGTATAGGGATTGAAGCTGTTTTGATGTAAGAAAAAAGAGACCAGTCATGTTCTTTAGTGAGAAGCTAAATGAAGCACAACTTAGCTACCCCACATATGATAAGGAATTACATGCACTTGTAAGGACTTTGCAAGTTTGGCAACATTACTTGTGGCCAAAAGAGTTTGTCATCCACACGGATTATGAAAGCTTGAAGCACCTCAAAAGCCAAACAAAGTTGAATAAGAGGCATGCTAAATGGGTAGAGTTCATTGAGACATATCCATATGTCATTCATTACAAGAAAGGTAAGGATAATGTGGTGGCTGATGCATTATCAAGAAGGTATGGATTGTTTTCTTCCCTTAGTACAAAAATTCTTGGTTTTAAACACATGATTGATTTGTACAAAGTAGAGACATCTGAATTGATGTGTATATTCAATGTTTAGAAGGAAAAAACATGCATGATTATATTGTGTTTGATGGAATGCTTTTTAGGAAAGGAAAACTTTGTATTCCTAAGTGTTCCATTCGAGAGTTGCTTGTGAAGGAAGCTCATGGGGGAGGATTAATGGGGCATTTTGAGGAATTTAAAACATATAACATGTTGGCTGAACATTTTTATTGGTTGAAAATGAGAAAGGATGTGAATAAAGTGTGCAAACAATGTTTCAAATGTAAGGAGGCTAAGTCTAAGACACAACCACATGGTTTTTACACACCTTTAGATGTTTCTAGTGAACCTTGGGTTGACATTAGCATGGATTTTGTTTTAGGACTACCAAAGACTAGGGGACATCATGATAGCATTTTTGTGGGTTGATAGGTTTAGTAAAATGGCACATTTCATACCATGTAATAAAACAGATGATGCTACTAACGTAGCTAATCTTTTCTTTAGGGAAGTGGTTAGATGCATGGAATTCCTAAGACCATTGTTAGTGATAGAGATGCAAAATTTTTAAGTCATTTTTGGAAAGTTTTGTGGGGTAAATTGGGAACTAAGCATTTGTTTTCTACAACTTGTCACCCACAAACTGATGGGAAAACTGAGGTGGTTAATAGAACATTGGGAACTTTGCTTAGGTCATTAATGTCTAAAAATCTCAAGTCTTGGGAGGATACTCTACCTTTTGTAGAGTTTGCTTACAATAGAGCAATACATAGCGCCACTCATTGTTCACCTTTTGAGGTTTTGTATGGCTTTAATCCATTAACTCTGTTAGATTTGTCACCCTTGCCACCTAATATGTTTACCAGTGATGCAGCTATTTCAAGAGCAGAATACATAAAAAATTTGCATAAAGAAGTCAAAGAAATGTTTGAAAAGAAGAATCAAAAGCTTGTTAATAGCATGAACAAAGGGAGAAAGAAAATGATTTTTAACCCCGGTGATTGGGTTTGGGTTCATCTATGAAAGGAAAGGTTTCAGATAAAAGGATGTCTAACTTTAACTAAGAGAAGATGGTCTATTTCAAGTGATAGAGCAAATCAATGATAATGCCTACAAATTGGATCTTCGAGGTGAGTACAACGTAAGTTCTACTTTCAATGTGGCTGATTTGGACTCCTTTTAATGTAGGGAATGAAGACCTTGACTTGAGGACAAATCCTTTTAAAGAAAGGGGGGATGATGTGAATTCAACCATTGAACCATTGCATGTACCTAAAGAACCAATTACAAGAAGTAAGACAAAGAAGATTCAAGAGGCATTCACACTACATCTTCAAAAACTAGCAAATTCACAAGAACCGGCAAATAATTTTGAGACCAATGTTTTATATAATGTTAGTTCGATGAGTCAAGAAGAGAATGACATGAAGATGACACAGGAAAAGTCCTATAGTTTGGAAGATGACATGGTGGTAAAAAAAAGTGTTCAGATTTTGTGAAGAAAATGCTGTCAAGTGTGCACTGCATGGGGAAATGTGATGTCAAATCTTGTCAAACGTGCATATCTACTTTGCCACCTTCAGAGGAGATATTTAAGGCAATTTGAAGACTTTCTACATTCTTAGTTTTGCATTTTGACTTATAATTTAATAAACAATTAAGTTTCAAATTTCTAGGTGTTATCTTCTACAATTTGCAATTAATTGTATTTGAATGACTTTTTAGTTTCTTGGTCTATCCATGACCATTTGGCCTATAAAATGTTTGTAATTTTCTTCAAAGCTCAGATTATCGATAATAAACAGCTTGTGCTTATTCAACCCTTTGATGTTGTCTTTTTCTTTCAAATCTTGCTTTAGATTTGATATTTAAATCAATTCATTGGATCAGTCTTGATCAAGTTAATGCTGGAGTGAGTTGTCTTAGGATCTAAGAGTGACCATCATAGATTCTAAGTTCGATCTAAGTAGCTTTCTTTGTGAGTATTTGCAAGGATTCTAGAAGGACCTCTAGCTTTGCATCCAACAAACATCACGGGCACTTATCATTTTGTACCTTTGTGGACGAACTATGGCACAAATGGTCAAGACAGAGAACGAAAAGGACGAACTTTGGGTTTCTATTTGTTGAAATGTGCTCAAATTCCAAATTTTGACGAACTTGGGTTCAAAAGGTACTTATGAACATAGGAAAGGTGTTTTGTACATGTGTGGATAAACTTTGGTACAAAGATCAAGACAGAGTTTGAAAGAGTCAAAACTTTGGATTCCTACTTGTCGAAAAGTTCTTCAAGTCCAAATTTGGATGAAGTTTGGTTCAAAAGGTACTTATGAACCCTGTAAAGGCGTTTTGTATCGGAGTGGACAAACATAGGCACAAAACATCATGATAGAATTTGAAAAGGACGAATTTTAGGTTTCTACTTGTCAAAATATGCTCCAAGTCCAAATTTGGACGATGTTTGGTTCAAAAGGTAATTATGAACCCTAAAAAAGAGTTTTGTACCTATGTGGGCAAATTATGGCACAAAAGGTCAAGACAGGGAACGAAAAGGAGGAACTATGGGTTTCTAATATTCGAAATGTGCTTCAGGTCCACATTTCGACGAAGTCTTGTTCAGAAGGTACTTATGAACCTTGGAAAGAAGTTTGTAACTTTGTGGACGAACTTCAGCACAAAAGGTCAAGACAGAGTTTGAAAAGGACAAACTTTGAGTTTCTACTTGTCGAAATGTTTTTCAAGTCCTAATTTGGACGATGTTTGGTTCAAAGGTACTTATGAACCCTGGAAAGGAGTTGTATACCTTTGTGGATGAACTATGGCACAAATGGTCAAGACAGAGAATGAAAGGGACGAACTTTGGGTTTCTATTTGGCGAAATATGGTCCAAGTCCAAATTTGGACGATGTTTGGATCAAAAAGTACTTATGAATCCTGGAAAGGAGTTTTGTACTATGTGGACAAACTATGGCACAAATGGTCAAGACAAAGAACGAAAAAGATGAACTTGGGGTTTCTACTTGTGTAAATGTGCTCCAATTCCAAATTTGGACGAACTTGGGGTCAAAACATACTTATCAACACAGGAAAGGTATTTTGTACCTGTATGGACGAACTTTGGTACAAAAGGTCAAGGCAGAGTTTGAAGAGGACGAACTTTGGGTTCCTACTTGTTGAAATGTTCTTCAAGTCCAAATTTGGATGAATTTTTATTCAAAAGGTACTTATGGACCTTAGAAAGGAGCTTTGCACTAGTGTGGATGAACTTAGGCACAAAACGTCATGACAAAATCCAAAAAGGACGAATTTTGGGTTTCTATTTGTCGAAATGTGCTCCAAGTCCAAATTAGGATAATGTTTGGTTCAAAAGGTACTTATGAACCTTGGAAAGGAGTCTGTATAGGTGTGGATGAACTTTGGCACAAAACGTCATGATAGAATCTAAAAAGGTCGAACTTTGGGTTTTTACTTATTGAAATGTGCTCCAAGTCCAAATTTGGACGATGTTTGGTTCAAAAGGTACTTATGAACACTTGAAATGAGTTTTGTACCTTTGTGGACGAACTTTGGCAAAAAAGGTCAAGACAGAGTTCGAAAAGAACGAACTTTGGGTTAAACTTGACGAAATGTTGTCCAAGTCAAAATTTGGAGGAAGTTGGGTTCATAGGTACTTATCAACCCTGGAAAACAGTTGTGTACCTGTGTGGAGGAAACTTTGGCACAAAAGATGAAGACAAAGTTCGAAAAGAACAAACATTGGGTTTCTAATTGTCGAAATATTCTCAATGTCCAAATTTGGAAGAGGTTGGGTTCAAAAGATACTTATGAACCCTGGAAAGGAGTTTTGTATATGTGTGAACGAACTTTGGAACAAAAGGTGAAAATAGAGTTCGGAAAGGACAAACTTTGGGATTCTACATGTTGAATTGTTCTCCAAGTCCAAATTTTGGAACTTTGGTACAAAAGGTAAACACGGAGTCCGGAAAAGACGAATGTTGGTTTTCTACTTATCAAAATGTTCTCCAAATCCAAATATGGATGAAGTTGGGTTCAAAAGATATTTATGAACCATGGAAATGTGTTTTGTACTAGTGTGGACGAACTTTAGCACAAAAGGTCATGAAAAAAATCCGAAAAGGACAAATTTTATGTTTCTACTTATCGAAATGTTCTCGTAGTGAAATTGGTAGATTGGGTTCAAGAGGTAGTTATGAACCCTGGAAAGGAGTTTTGTACCTGTGTACACGAAAGTTGGCACAAAAGGTCAAGGCAGATTCCAAAAAGGAAGAACTTTGGATCTCTACTTGTCGAAACGTGCTCCAAGTCAAAATTTGGACGAAGTTGGGTTCAAACGATAGTTATGAACCCTGGAAAGGTGTTTTGTACCTATGTGGATGAACTTTGGCACAAAGTGTCATGACTAAAAAGGACGAATTTTGAGTTTCTATTTTTTGAAATGTGCTCCAAGTCCAAATTTGGACAAAGTTTTGTTCAAAAGGTATTTATGAAACAGAAAGGAGTTTTGTACCTATGTAGTACTTTGGAACAAATGTTCAAGACAAAGTTTGAAAAGGACAAACTTTGGGTTTCTACTTGTCGAAATATGCTTTAATTCTAAAATTTGACAAAGTCTGGTTCAAAAGGTACTTATGAATCCTGGAAAGGAGTTTTGTACCCATGTGGATGAACTTTGGCACAAAAGGTCAATATTGAGTTCGAAAAGGACGAACTTTGGGTTTCTATTTTTCGAAATGTTCTCCAAGTTTAAATTAGGACGAAGTTTGGTTCAAAAGCTACTTATGAACCGTGGAAAGGAGTTTTGTACTTCTGTGCACAAACTTTGACACAAATGGTCAAGACATAATCCGAAAGGGACGAAAATTTGGTTTCTACTTGTTGAAATGTGCTTAAATTTTGACAAAGCTTGGTTAAAAAGTTTCTTGTGAAATTTGGAAAGGAGTTTTGTATCTGTGTGGGCGAACTTTGGCACAAAAGGTCAAGACAGAGTCCGAAAAGGAAAAACTTCGGGTTTTTACTTGACGAAATGTGCTCCAAGTCAAATTTTGATGATGTTTGGTTCAAAAGGTAGTTATAAATCCTGGAAATGAGTTTTGTACCCGTGTGCACGAACTTTGGCATAAAGGGTCAAGATAGAGCCTGAAAAGGACGTACTTTCGGTTTCTACTTGTCGAAATGTTCTCCAAGTCCAAATTTTGAAGAAGATAGGGTTCAAAAGGTACTTATGAGGGGGAAAGGAGTTTTGTACCTGTGTGCACGAATTTTGGCACAAAAGTACAAGTTAGAATTCGAAAAGGACGAACATTGGGTTTCTACTTGTCGAAATGTTTTTCAAGTCCAAATTTGGACGAGGATGGGTTCAAACGATACTTACAAACCCTTCAAAGGTGTTTTGTACTTGTGTGGACTAACTTTGGCATAAAACGTCATGACAGAATCCGAAAAGGTCAAACTTTGGGTTTCTACTTGTCGAAATGTGTTCTAAGTCAAAATTTGGACAATGTTTGATTCAAAAGATACTTATGAACTCTGTAAATGAGTTTTGTACTTGTGTGGATGAACTTTATCACAAATGTTCAAGACAAAGTTCGAAAAGGATGCACTTTAGGTTTCTACTTGTAGAAATGTGTTTCAAGTCCAAATTTTGACGAAGTCTGGTTCAAATGGTAGTTATGAACCCTGGAATGGAGTTCAAATTTTGACGAAGTCTGGTTCAAATGGTAGTTATGAACCTTGGAATGGAGTTTTGTACTTGTGTGGACGAACTTAGATAAAAATGGTTAAGACAGAGTTCGAAAAGGACGAACTTTGGGTTTCTACTTGTTGAAATGTGCTCCAAGTTCAAATTAGGATGAAGTTTGGTTCAAAAGGTACTAAAGAAGCCTAGAAAGCAGTTTTGTACCTTTGTACATGAACTTTGGCACAAAAATTCAAGATAGAGTCTGAAAAGGACGAATTTTTGGAAGTGTTTTGTTTGGTAGGATCTGTGGTTTCCTGGGGGTTCGATCTTAGAGACGTATGGGGTTAGGGTTCTGTATGCTGCAACGAGTAGTCAGCAAGCTCGATTAACTGATTTCTTTGATGGAGAGGGTAGGTGTTTATGGCCTACTGTTTCGTGGGAATTTCCCGAGCTTTGGGGCTTAATTAAGGTTGTGGAGCCTAGAGTGAGTGGTGAGGATTATTGGGTGTGGGTTATGAGTGCTAATGGTCGGTTTTCTGTTGCTAGTGCATGGGAGAGTTTGGATCCTCGTCATCCAAAGGTGTCTTGGGCGTGTCTTATATGGTCTGGGAGTAGTATTCCGCAACACTCTTTTATTGTTTGGCTGGCTGTGAGGGATTGGTTAGGTACTCAAAATTGGTTGAGGTGATGGGATTAGTCGCCTGATGTTGAGTGTCTTCTTTGGTTAGGTACTCGTGATCATCTGTTTTTTGAGTGTGGGTATGGGAGGGATTTGTGGTTTGGTGTCACACCGGTACAAAACTCCTTTCCAGGGTCCATAAGTACCTTTTGAGTAAAACTTCATCCCAACTTGGACTTGAAGAACATTTCGACAAGTAGGAACTCAAAGTGCTTTTTCAAACTATGTCTTGACCTTTTGTACCACAGTTCGTCCACACACGACAAAACACCTTTCCTGTGTTCATAAGTACCTTTTGAACCC
>NC_052352.1:51990744-51998885 GCF_009727055.1 Benincasa hispida | reverse complement strand
ACCCCAACTTCGTCAAAGTTGGGTTTTGGAGCACATTTTCGAGAAGTAGAAAACCCAAAGTTCCATCCTTTTTGTTCTCTGTCTTGACCTTTTGTGCCAAAGTTCATCCATACAAATACAAAACTCCTTTCAAAGAGTTCATAAGTATCTTTTGAACCCAACTTTGTCTCTTGACCTTTTGGAGCACATTTCAACAAGTAGCAACGCAAAAGTTCTTCCTTTTCAAAACTCGGTCTTGACCTCTTTGTGTGAAACCCGGATTTCCATTTCCCTATTTAAGCAGTGCGATGGCTAAGTTGGATTGCGATGGTAGTGAGATGGCTTGCACGATGGATACGTTGGACAAAGGCCATGCAATGAGCTAGGTTGGACGCGTTGGATGCATTGGATGGGTTGGATGATGGATACGTTGGTAGTGGTTGACTCTTGTGATGGTTAAGACTTGCGGTGACTAAGTGAGTTGGGTTGCTATGCGTGGATATAGACTATGTGTTGATGGCCTACTATGCATTGATAGCTTAATATGCGTTGAACATTCAAGAAGTTTGTGGATGCATATGAAGAATGAACTCATGGAGGATGTCATCCGGACATGTGGCTTGTTAGGAAGAATTCTTAAGCCTTAAAAAAAGAGATGGTAGCAAAAGAAGACATACAAAGTTAAGGGCTATGCGTTGGTGAAAAGAGAAGAAGACACCTTGGGTTGTGCTGATGCAAGATTGCATTGATGGTGTAAGAAAGAGACACTTGGTCATGCGGCCAAGTAGGAGGTGTCGACCATGGAGCAATCTTAGACGCCTATAAATAGGACCAAAGACTTCATTCTTCAGATCACAACTCAAAATACATTTAAGAAGAGTGGGAGAGTTGAGGAAACCTTGTGTCGAGAGCAAAATCCATGCGTAGGACATAGAAGTTCAAAGAGGACGCATTGGATAGTGAAGTCTGGAAAGCAGCATCAAATTGGAACGGGGAGTTCTCCCAGAATACTCATGCGTTTAATGTGATTTTAAAGCCATATGAAAGTTAAAAGAGTCTAGTTTTCATGGTGGGGCTGCCAAAGAATAAGCTCTAAGGAATCGGGCTGGACAATGAGGAAAAGACAGAAGGGTTGAGCTGTCGGGTAAGCTGGGCGAGTCTTAATGTTTTGATGATTCCGGCCAAACCAAGAGGATTTTTGAGCTAAGGGTAATATTTCTGAGATATTTTAGAATATGTTTGTAGAAGGAAGTATCTTAAAATAAGGTCTGGAACTATGAGTAATCTAGGCTGATATTTGAATCTGGAATTTAGGATTCAAAAGGGGAAACCAAGAAAACCTAAGGAACTTCGGAAAGGAAAGTTCCTAACCAACCAAGGTGAGTGGTTATTGTGTATTGTATTGTTGATATAATTACTATATATAGGGGATAATGTTAAGTTGGCATGATCAGGGATATATGTTTATCTTATTACTATGATTGTTAAGATATTGCTTGTATGTTTGTGTTGGAAACTGGAATTGTACCTGGGATATATAGTTAGCATGCTTTAAAAGGTACTTGGCGGGAAAATATAGTCGGCTTCGGTCGGTGGGAAATTATAGTCGGTGACGACCAGTGGAAAATATAGTCAAGTTACCTAAGCATAGCTAGCGGAAAAAATAGTCAATGTGCATATTAGCGAGATAATAGGGTACAGGGACCTACAGCACCCTGGAACTCCTCACTTTTCGCTACCTGGGGGGGGGGGGGGGGGGGGGGGGGGGGGGGAAGGGTAAAACATAAAACATTGGAAAACATGAGCTATAAAGCCCAATGAGTGGTGCCTTTAGATAAACAAATAACTTTATCAACAGAAATATATTTTTGGGAAAGCAATGCATGTCCATTACTTTTTCTAGTCAGACCGCTGGATTATACCCAGCTCAACTTTGTTGGTTAAAAAAAACAACCCCAGTTGACCGCTGGTTATCACATAATAAAACATCCCCTAGTTTTACATTGGTTATCCCTGGCATGATCCTACATTCTTCCCAGTATTTCACACGTATACTCAAGCAATGATCAACAATTTCTATGGAAACTTTCCTGTACCTATTATCTCGCTAATATGCACATTTGACTTATTTTTTCCGCTAGCTATGCTTAGGTAACTTGACTATATTTTCCACTGGTCGTCACCGACTATAATTTCCCACCGACCGAAGCCGACTATATTTTCCCGCCAAGTACCTTTTAAAGCATGCTAACTATATATCCCAGGTACAATTCCAGTTTCCAACAAACATACAAGCAATATCTTAACAATCATAGTAATAAGATTAAACATATATCCCTGATCATGCCAACTTAACTTATCCCTATATAATAGAATTAATATCAACAATACAATATACACAATAACCACTCACCTTGGGTTTGGTTAGGAACTTTCCTTTCCGAAGTTCCTTTAGGTTTTTCTTGGTTTCCCCTTTTGAATCCTAAATTCCAGATTCAAATATCAAGCCTAGATTACTCATTAGTTCCAGACCTTATTTTAAGATACTTTCCTTCTACAAACATATTCTAAAATATCTCAGAAATATTACCCTTAGCTCAAAAATCCTCTTGGTTTGGCCGGAATCATCAAAACATTAAGACTCGCCCAGCTAACCCGGCACAGCTCACACCTTCTGTCTTTTCCTCATTGTCCAGCCCGATTCTTAGAGCTTATCTTTTGGCAGCCCACCATGAAAACTAGACTCTTTTTAACTTTCATATGGCTTTAAAATCACATTAAACGCATGAGTATTCTGGGAGAACTCCCGTTCCATTTTGTTGCTGCTTCCAGACTTCACTATCCAATGCGTCCTCTTTGAACTTCTATGTCCTACGCATGGATTTTTGCTCTCGACACAAGGTTTCCTCAACTCTCCCACTCTTCTTAAATGTATTTTGAGTTGTGATCTGAAGAATGAAGTCTTTGGTCTATTTATAGGCGTCTAAGATTGCTCATGGTCGACACCTTCCTACTTTGGCCGCATGAACCAAGTGTCTCTTTCTACACCATCATGCAATCTTGCATCAGCACAACCAAGGTGTCTTCTTCTTTTCACCAACGCATAGCCCTAATTTGTTATGTCTTTTTGCTACCATCTTCTTTTTTTAAAGGCTTAAGAATTCTTCTTTCCTAACAAGCCACATGTCCGGATGACATCCTCCATGAGTTCATTCTGTCATATGCATCCACAAACTTCTTGAATGTTCAAACGCATATTAAGCTATCAATGCATAGTAGGCCATCAACACATAGTCTATATCCACGCATAGCAACCCAACTCACTTAGTCACCGCAAGTCTTAACCATCACAAGAAGTCAACCACTTTACCCAACGTATCCATCATCCAACCCATCCAATGCATCCAACGCGTCCAACCTAGCTCATTGCATGGCCTTTTGTCCAACGTATCCATCGTGCAAGCCATCTCACTACCATCGCAATCCAACTTACCATCCAAGAGCCAGCCATCACAACGCATAGGATGGTGCTCGTCCTCGACTCACAGCTCGCTCGGCATCAACGCATCGCTCGTTGGCAATCGATGCATGGTGCTTAGTATGGGCGCTAGTCACCAATGCATGGGCGTGTAACATGGGCACTGGCATGTGGCGCTCTGGCAAGCGTTTAACAGCGCTCGATGCATGGGCCCTCGACGCATGCCTTGCCCCTGCTTTGCCTACACTTTGGCCATTTCAACCCTTCATCGCATCACACTTCCATTTCCTTCCTTCATCACAGCCATCACCAAACAACCTTTCCAACGCATCAACCACAACCTCTTCCAATGCATTGGTCCCTTCCAACGCATCCCACACAGACATTCTATTAACTAGCCAAATTTCCAAATTTTTCCTTTTGCCCAAGTAATCTTTCCAAGATCTTATGGCCAATGTATAGCAAATGCTAGTCCAACCACTTAGACAATTTTCATCGATTTAAGCTATTCAAAGCTAACTCAAGGAAAAATCTATCCCTACAGCTTAGAAATTTCTTTCACTTTCAACATTAGGATTTAACTTTCTCCTAGTTAATCGTTAATCACCTGCTTAAATAGAAAATGGAAATCCGGTTTCAACACAAGAGGTCAAGACCGAGTTTGAAAAGGAAGAACTTTGCGTTGCTTACTTGTTGAAATGTGCTCAAAAGGTCAAGACAAAGATGGGTTCAAAAGATACTTATAAACTCGTTGAAAGGATTTTGTATCTGTATGGATGGAACTTTGGCACAAAAGGTCAAGACAGAGAACAAAACAGGATGAACTTTGGGTTTCTACTTCTCGAAAAATGTGCTCCAAAACCCAACTTTGACGAAGTTGGGTTCAAAAGGTACTTATGAACACAGGAAAGGTGTTTTGTCGTGTGTGGACGAACTGTGGTACAAAAGGTCAAGACATAGTTTGAAAAGCACTTTGAGTTCCTACTTGATCGAAATGTTCTTTCAAGTCCAAGTTGAATGAAGTTTTACTCAAAAGGTACTTATGGACCATGGAAAGGAGTTTTGTACCGGTGTGACTACCAAACCACAAATCCCTCCATACCCACACTCAAAACAAGATGATCACGAGTACCTAACCAAAGAAGGACACTCAACATCAGGCGACTAATCCCATCACCTCAACAATTTTGAGTACCTAACCAATCCCTCACAGCCAGCCAAACAATAAAAGAGTGTTGCGGAATGACTACTCCCAGAGACCATATAAGACACGCCCAAGACACCTTTTGGATGACGAGGTATGCCTAACTCTCCCATGCACTAGCAACAGAAAAACCTGACCATTAGCAAACTGCATAACTCCACACCCAATAAATCCTCACCACTCACTCTAGGCTCCACAACCTTAATTAAGCCCCAAAGCTCGGGAAATTCCCACGAAACAGTAGGGCCATTAAACACCTACCCTCTCCATCAAAGAAATCAGTTAATCGAGCTTGCTGACTACTCGTTGCAGCATACAGACCTAACCCCATACGTCTCTAAGATCGAACCCCCAGGAAACCACAGATCCTACCAAACAAAACACTTCCAAAAATTCGTCCTTTTCAGACTCTATCTTGAATTTTGTGCCAAAAGTTCATGTACAAAGGTACAAAACTGCTTTCTAGGCTTCTTTAGTACCTTTGAACCAACTTCATCCTGTAAATTTGAAACTTGGAGCACATTTCAACAAGTAGAAACCCAAAGTTCGTTCCTTTTCGAACTCTGTCTTAACCATTTTATCTAAAGTTCGTCCACACAAGTACAAAACTCCATTCCAAGGTTCATAACTACCAGTTTGAACCAGACTTGTCGTCAAAATTTGAACTCCATTCCAGGGTTCATAATTACCATTTGAAACCAGAACTTCGTCAAATATTGGACTTGAAAACACATTTCTACAAGTTAGGAAACCTAAAGTGCATCCCTTTTCGAAACTTGTCTTGAACATTTTGTATAAAGTTCATCCACACAAGTACAAAACTCATTACAGAGTTCATAAGTATCTTTGAATCAAACATTGTCCAAATTTTGACTTAGAACAACATTTCGACAATGTAGAAACCACAAAGTTTGACCTTTTTCGGATTCTGTATGACGTTTTATGCCAAAGGTAGTCCAACACAAGTACAAAACACCTTTGAAGGTTGTAAGTATCGTTTGAACCATCCTCGTCCAAATTTGGACTGAAAAACATTTTCGACAAGTAGGAAACCCAATGTTTCGTCCTTTTCGAATTCTAACTTGTACTTTTGTGCCAAAATTCGTGCCACACAGGTACAAAACTCCTTTCCCCCTCATAAGTACCTTTTGAACCTATCTTCTTCAAAATTTGGACTTGGAGAACATTTTCGACAAGTTAGAAACCGAAAGTACGTCCTTTTCAGGCTCTATCTTGACCCTTTATGCCAAAGTTCGTGCACACGGGTACAAAACTCATTTCCAGGATTTATAACTACCTTTTGAGCCAAACATCATCAAAAATTTGACTTGGAGCACATTTCGTCAAGTAAAAACCCGAAGTTTTTCCTTTTCGGACTCTGTCTTGACCTTTTGTGCCAAAGTTCGCCCACACAGATACAAAACTCCTTTCCAAATTTCACAAGAAACTTTTTTAACCAAGCTTTGTAAAAATTTAAGCACATTTCAACAAGTAGAAACCAAATTTTCGTCCTTTCGGATTATGTCTTGACCATTTGTTGTCAAAAGTTTGTGCACAGAAGTACAAAACTCCTTTCCACGGTTCATAAGTAGCTTTTGAACCAACTTCGTCCTAATTTTAAACTTGGAGAACATTTCGAAAAATAGAAACCCAAAGTTCGTCCTTTTCGAACTCAATATTGACCCTTTTGTGCCAAAGTTTCATCCACATGGGTACAAAACTCCCTTTCCAGGATTCATAAGTTACCTTTTTGAACCAGACTTGTCAAATTTTAGAATTAAGCATATTTCGACAAGTAGGAAACCCAAAGTTTGTCCTTTTCAACTTTTGTCTTGAACATTGTTCCGAAGTACTACATAGGTACAAAAATTCCTTTCTGTTTCATAAATACCTTTTGAAAAACTTTGTCCAAATTTTGGACTTGGAGCACATTTCAAAAAATAGAAACTCACAAATTCGTCCTTTTTAGTCATGACACTTTGTGCCAAAGTTCATCCACATAGGTACAAAACACCTTTCCAGGGTTCATATAACTATCGTTTGAACCCAACTTCGTCCAATTTTGACTTGGAGCACGTTTCGACAAGTAGAGATCCAAAGTTCTTCCTTTTTTGGAATCTGCTTGACCTTTTTGTGCCAACTTTCGTGTACACAGGTACAAAACTCCTTTCCAGGGTCATAACTACCTCTTGAACCCAATCTACCAATTTCACTACAGAACATTTCGATAAGTAGAACATAAAATTTGTCCTTTTCGGATTTTTTCATGACCTTTTGTGCTAAAGTTCGTCCACACTAGTCACAAACACATTTCCATGGTTCATAAATATCTTTTGAAAACCCAACTTCATCCATATTTGGATTTGGAGAACATTTTGATAAGTAGAAAACCAACATTCGTCTTTTCCGGACTCCGTGTTTACCTTTTGTACAAAAGTTCCAAAAATTTGGACTTGGAGAACAATTCAACATTAGAATCCCAAAGTTTGTCCTTTCCGAACTCTATTTTCACCTTTTGTTCCAAAGTTCGTTCACACATATACAAAAACTCCTTTTCCAGGGTTCATAAGTATCTTTTGAACCCAACCTCTTCCAAATTTGGACATTGAGAATATTTCGACAATTAGAAACCCAATGTTTGTTCTTTTCGAACTTTGTCTTCATCTTTGTGCCAAAGTTTCCTCCACACAGGTACACAAACTGTTTTCCAGGGTTGATAAGTACCTATGAAACCCAACTTCCTCCAAATTTTGACTTGGACAACATTTCGTCAAGTTAACCCAAAGTTCGTTCTTTTTCGAACTCTGTCTTGACCTTTTTTGCCAAAGTTCGTCCACAAAGGTACAAAACTATTTCAAGTGTTCATAAGTACTTTTGAAACCAAACATCGTCAAATTTGGACTTGGAGCACATTTCAATAAGTAAAAAACCCAAAGTTCGACCTTTTTAGATTCTATCATGACTTTTGTGCCAAAGTTCATCACACCTATACAGACTCCTTTCCAAGGTTCATAAAGTACCTTTTGACCAAAACATTATCCTAATTTGGACTTGGAGCACATTTCGACAAATAGAAACCCAAATTCGTCCTTTGGATTTTGTCATGACGTTTGTGCCTAAAGTTCATCCACACTAAGTGCAAAGCTCCTTTCTAAGGTCCATAAGTACCTTTTGAATTAAAAATTCATCCAAATTTGGACTTGAAGAACATTTCAACAAGTAGGAACCCAAAGTTCGTCCTCTTCAACTTGGCCTTGACCTTTTTGTACAAAGTTCGTCCCATACAGTACAAAATACCTTTCCTGTGTTGATAGTATGTTTAGACCCCAAGTTCGTCCAAATTTGGAATTGGAGCACATTTACACAAGTAGAAACCCAAGTTCATCTTTTCGTTCTTTGTCTTGACCATTTGTGCCATAGTTTGTCCAATAGTACAAAACTCCTTTTCCAGGATTCATAAGTACTTTTGGATCCAAACTC
>NC_052352.1:51881292-51990719 GCF_009727055.1 Benincasa hispida | reverse complement strand
AAGGTCTGCCACGTGCCATAGTTACACTCCCGGAGGGTTTTACGATTGTTGTTGTAAACTTTGTTGTTAAGTCTTTGAGTTGTATAAACGTTATATTATTGTAAAATAAAATGGGCATACTTAATCAGTTGGTTGTTGAATTCGTTCATTGGTATCAGAGTTATTTCTGTAAGAGTTATTAGGTAGTAAGTGTCAACCAAAGGGTTGATAACTACTGTCAATCATGCCCTTTCCCAGGATTGGAGGGTGGTCTGGGGCGAGGTGTGACATCTTGTGCCTGTCCTTTTCCAACTCTGTCTTGACCTCATGTGCCAAAGTTCGTCCACATAGGTACCAACTCCTTTCTAGGGTTCATAAGTACCATTTGAACAAGACTTTGTCAAAATTTTGGACCTGGAGCAAATTTCGATAAGTAGAAACCCAAAGTTCGTCCTATTCTTTCTCTATCTTGACCATTTTTGCCATAATTCGTCCCCACAGGTACAAATATCCTTTCCAGGGTTCATCAGTACCTTTTAAACCAAATAGCATCCAAATTTGGATTTGGAGCACATTTCGACAAGTAGAAACCCAAATTTCCTCCTTTTTGTTCTTTGGCTTGATCTTTTGAGCTAAAGTTCGGCCACACAGGTACAAAACTCCTTTCAAGGGTTTATAAGTACATTTTGAACCCAACTTCATCGAATTTTGGACTTGAAGCTCATTTCGAATTGTAGAAACCTAAAGTTCATCCTTTTCGACTTTGTTTTTACCTTTTATTCCAATGTTCATCCACACAGGTACAATACTCCTTTCCAGGGTTCATAAGTACATTGAGCCAAACTTCGTCAAAATTTAGATTTGAAGAAAATTTCAACAAGTGGAAACCTTTCATCATTTTTATTCTTTCTTGACCTTTTGTGCCAAAGTTCGTCCACACAGATCAAAACTCTTTTCTAGGATTCATATGTACCTTTTAAACCAACTTCGTCCAAATTTGGACTTGGAGAACATTTTGACATGTAGAAACCCAACATTCGTCCTTTGCGGACTCTATTTTCATATTTTGTTCCAAAGTTCGTTCACACAGGTATAAAACTCCTTTCAAGGGTTCATAGTTACCCGATCTTACCCTTGAAATGGGAGGCTTATTGGGCCAGCGATATTGAGCTGCCCTCATCTATGCAGATCTAAGGATAATTCTGAGTGAACAGGAGTTCATAGTTAGCTCAGGATTAAGATTAAGTTACCTAGGTCATCAATTAACGAAATAGTCAGTTTTATTAAACAATATTTAGAACATAAATAATGACTATTTCATGGTTCAGTCTTATGTAAACTCTTTACATAGGATGCCCCCACTCACATATCTCTATATAAACGATTCAGGATCACATCGTTTGTACTAACTACAAAGTGGGCCGCATCCATAGTGTCCCCAGAATAAGGCGCCCAACCTTATTCATATACTATAGACCATTTTGGCTCTTTATTTGAACTTGATCCACTTTTATGTCACTATATAAAGTTCAAACTATATTAAATAGCCTCAGGACCTTAGTTTATTGGATTCAAGATTACAATTTCAATAACAAATTTATCAAAAAATAAAACAGAATATATTTATTAATTTACAAACTACGAGTTTTAGGACACAAAATCCAACACATAAGTACCTTTTAAACAAGACTTCGTCAAAAGTTTGGACTTGGAGCACATTTGGACAAGTAAAAACCCAAAGTTCATCCTTTTCTTTCTCTGTCTCGACCATTTGTCCCATCGTTCGTCCCCATAGGTACAAAATCCTTTCCAGGGTTCATCAGTGTACCTTTTGATCCAAACAACATCCAAATTTGGACTTGGAGCACATTTCGACTAGTAGAAACCCAAAGTTCATCCATTCCAAATTGTGTCATGACGTTTTGTGCTAAACTTCATCCACACTGGTACAGAACTACTTTCCAGGGTCAATAAGTATCTTTTGTACCAAATATTTTCCAAATTTCCACTTGAAGAGCATTTTGACAAGTAGGAACACAAAGTTCATCCTTTTCAAACTCTATTTTGACCTTTTGCACTAAAGTTTGTCCACACATTTACAAAACACATTTCCTGTGTTCATAAATACCTTTTTAACCCATCTTTGTCCCAATTTGGAATTGGATAACATTTCGACTAGTTTAAACCCAAAGTTCCTTCTTTTCATTCTCTGTCTTGACCTTTTGTGCCAAAGTTGAGCCACACAGGTACAAAACTTCTTTCAAGGGTTCATAAGTACATTTTGAACCCAACTTCATCCAAATTTGAACTTGAAGCTCATTTCGAACTGTAGAAACCCAAAGTTCGTCCTTTTTGGGCTTTGTTTTGTCCTTTTGTTTCAAAGTTCGTCCACACAGGTACAATACTCCTTTCCAGGGTTCATAAGTACATTTTGAACCAAAGTTCGTCAAAATTTAGATTTCAAGCACATTTCGAAAAGTAGAAACCCAAAGTTAATCATTTTTTCGTTCTTTCTTGACCTTTTATGTCAACGTTCATCCACACAAATCAAAGCTTTTTTCGTTCATTGTCTTGATATTTTGTGACATAGAGTCCACAGGTAAAAAAACTCTTTTCAAGGGTTCATAAGTAACTTTTAAACTAAACATCGTCCATATTTGGACTTGGAGCACATTTCGACAAGTAGAAACCAAAAGTTTGTCCTTTTCAGATTTTCTCATGATGGTTTTTTGCCAAATTTCGTCCACATCGATACAAGACTCCTTCCCAGGGTCAATAAGTACCTTTTGAACAAAACTTTTTCCAAATTTGGACTTGAAGAACATTTCAACAAGTAGGACCCAAAGTTCGTCCTTTTCAAACTTTGTCTTGGCCTTTTGTACCAAAGTTCGTTCACATAACAAAACACCTTTCCTGTGTACATAAGTACATTTTGAACCAAACTTCATCAAAATTTGGAGTTGGAGCACATTTCAACAAGTAGAAACCTATAGTTCGTCCTTTTTGGATTCTGTCATGGCATTTTGGGCCAAAGTTCATCCACACCGGTACAAAACTCCTTTCTAGGGTCCATATGTACCTTTTGAACCAAACTTCGTCCAAATTTGGACTTAAAGAATATTTCGACAAGTAGGAACCCAAAGTCCGTCATTTTTCAGCTTTATCTCGACCTCATGTGCCAAAGTTCATCCACATAGGTACCAACTCCTTTCCAGGGTTCATAAGTACCTTTTGAACAAGACTTCGTCAAAAATTTGGACTTGGAGCAAATTTCGACAAGTAAAAACCCAAAGTGTTTCTTTCATCGTCTTGACCATTTTTGCCATCATTCGTCCCCACAGGTACAAAACTCCTTTCCAAGGTTCATCAGTACCTTTTGAACCAAATAACATCCAAATTTGGATTTGGAGCACATTTCGATAAGTAGAAACTCAAAGTTCATCCATTATTGATTTTGTCATGACGTTTTGTGCCAAATTTCGTCCACACTAGTACAGAACTCCTTTCCAGGATTATTAAGTACCTTTTGAACCAAACATTTTCCAAATTTTGACTTGAAGAGCATTTCGACAAGTAGGGACATAAAGTTTGTCCTTTTCAAACTTTGTCTTGACCTTTTCTACCAAAAATCGTCCACAGGTACAAAACACCTTTTTTTGTGTTCATAAGTACCTTTTGAACTCAACTTCGTCCCAATTTGGAATTGGATCACATTTCGAGAAGTAGAAACCCAATGTTCCTCCTTTTCGTTCTCTGGCTTGATCTTTTGTGCCAAAGTTCGGCCACACAGGTACTAAACTCCTTTCAAGGGTTCATAAGTACCTTTTGAACCCAACTTCATCAAAATTTGGACTTGAAGCTCATTTCAAATTGAAGAAACCCAAAGTTTGTCCTTTTCGGGCTTTGTTTTGACCTTTTGTTCCAAAGCTCGTCCACACAGGTAGAATACTCCTTTCTAGGGTTCATAAGTACATTTTGAACCAAACTTCGTCAAAATTTAGATTCGAAGCAAATTTCGACAAGTAGAAACCTTTCATCCTTTTTTATTCTTTCTTGACCTTTTACGCCAAAGTTCGTCCACATAGTTCAAAACTCTTTTCCACGGTTCATAAGTGTCTTTTGAACCAAACTTCTTCCAAATTTGGACTTGGAGAACATTTCGACATGTAGAATCCCAAAGTTCGTCCTTTCTGGACTTTATTTTCACCGTTTGTTCCAAAGTTCACTCACACTGATAAAAAACTCATTTAAAGGGTTCATAAGTACCTTTTGAACCCAACTTCTTGAAAATTTTGACATGGAGAATATTTCGACAAGTAGAGGCCCAATGTTCGTCCTTTTTGAACTTTGTCTTTACCTTTTGTGCCAAAGTTCGACCACACAGGTAAAACCCTTTTCCATAGATCAAAACTCATTGGGTTTCTACCTTTTGTACCTATTGAATCCAACTTTCTCTAAATTTGGACTTGGAGAACATTTCGACAAGTAGAAACCCAATATTCATCCTTTTTGGATTCTGTCATGATGTTTTGTGCCAAAGTTCGTCCACACCAGTACAGAACTCCTTGACAGGGTCCATAAGTACCTTTTGAACCAAACATCGTCCAAATTTGGACTTGAAGAACATTTCGACAAGTAGGAACCCAAAGTTCGTCTTTTACAAACCCTGTCTTGACCTCTTGTGCCAAAGTTCGTTCACACAGGTACAAAACTCCTTTCAAGTGTTCATAAGTACCTTTTGAACTAAACATCATCCAAATTTGGACTTGAAGCACATTTCAACAAGTAGAAACCCAAAGTTCGTCATTTTTGGAAATTTTCTCGACCTTCTATGCCAAAGTTTGTCGATACAGGTACCAAACATCGTCCAAATTTGGACTTGGAGCACATTCTGACAATTAGAGACCAAAAGTTCATCCTTTTCGGACTTTATCATGAAGTTTTGTGCCAAATTTCATCCACACGGGTACAGAACTCCTTTCCGAGGTCAATATATACCTTTTGAACAAAACTTTTTTCAAATTTGGACTTGAAGAACATTTCGATAAGTAGGACCTAAAGTTTGTCCTTTTCAAGCTGTGTCTTGACCTTTTGTACCAAAGTTCATCCACGCAGGTACAAAACACCTTTCCCGTGTACGTAAGTACCTTTTGAACCAAAGTTGGAGCACATTTCGACAAGTAGAAATCCAAAGTTCGTCCTTTTCAGATTCTAACATGATGTTTTGTACAGAACTCCTTTCCACGGTCCATACGTACCTTTTGAACCAAACTTCATCCAAATTTGGACTTGAAGAACATTTCGATAAGTAGGAACCCAAAGTTCATCCTTTTCCTACTCTCTCTTGACCTCTTGTGTCAAAGTTCGTCCACATAGGTATAAAACTCCTTTCCAGGGTTCATAAGTACCTTTTGAAGAAGACTTCGTCAAAATTTTGGACTTGGAGCACATTTGGACGAGTAGAATCCCAAAGTTCATCCTTTTCTTTCTCTGTCTTGACCATTTGTGCCATACTTCATCCCCACAGGTACAAATCTTCTTTTCAGGATTCATCAGTACTTTTTGATCCAAATAACATCCAAATTTGGACTTGGAGCACATTTTGACTAGTAGAAACCCAAAGTTCATCCATTCTGAATTGTGTCATGACGTTTTGTGCCAAACTTCGTCAACATTGGTACATAACTACTTTCCAGGGACAATAAGTACCTTTTGAACCAGAAATTTTTCAAATTTCGACTTGAAGAGCATTTCGACAAGTAGGAACACAAAGTTCGTCCTTTTTAAACCTAGTCTTGACCTTTAGTACCAAAGTTCGTCCATATAGGTACAAAAAAATTTTCCTGTGTTCATAAGTACTTTTTGAACCCAACTTTGTCCAATTTGGACTTGGAGCACATTTTGATAAGTAGAAACCTAAAGTTCGTCCTTTTCGTTCTTCGTCTTGACCTTTTGTGCCAAAGTTCGTCCACACAGGTACAAAACTCCTTTCAAGGGTTCATAAGTACCTTTTGAACCCAAGCTCATCTAAATATGGACTTGAAGCTTATCTCGAATTGTAGAAACACAAAGTTTGTCCTTTACAAACCATTGACCTCTTGTGCTAAAGTTCGTCCACACAGGTACAAAACTACTTTCAAGTGTTCATAAGTACCTTTTAAACTAAACATCATCCAAATTTTGACATAGAGCCCATTTCGACAAGTAGAAACCCAAAGTTCATCCTTTTCGGATTCTAACATGACATTTTATGCCAAAGTTCGTCCACATTAGTATAGAGCTCTCCAAAAAAGCATGTTTTTTTTTACCACCGCACAAAGAAAATATTTTGTTGCGAATGTAGGGTCCATAAATACCTTTTGAACCAAACTTTGTCCAAATTTGGGCTTGAAGAACATTCCGACAAGTAGGAACCCAAAGTTCGTCCTTTTCAAACTCTTACTTGACCTCCTTGCCCAAAGTTCGTGCACATAGGTAGAAACTTCTTTCCAGGGTTCATAAGTATCTTTTGAAAAAGACTTCGTCAAAATTTGGACTTGAAGCACATTTTGACAAGTGAAAACCTAAAGTTCGTCCTTTTGCGACTTAGTTCGTTTCAACAGGTACAAAATTCCTTTCCAGGTTTCATAAGTACTTTTTGAACCAAACATCGTCCAAATGTTTACTTGGAGCGCATTTCGAAAAGTAGAAACCAAAAGTTCGTCCTTTTCGGATTCTATAATGACGTTTTTTGCCAAAGTTCGTGCACACTGGTACCCTTTCCAAGGTCAATAAGTACCTATTGGACCAAACTTTGTCCAAATTTGGACTTGAAGAACATTTCGACAAGTAAGAACCCGAAGTTAGTCTTTTTCAAACTCTATCTTGACCTTTTCTACCAAATTTTTCCACACAGGTACAAAACACCTTTCCTGTGTTCATAAGTACCTTTTGAACCCAACTTCGTCGAAATTTGGACTTGGAGCACATTTCGACAAGTAGAAAACCAAAGTTCCTCCTTTTCCTTCTCTGTCTTGACCTTTCTTGCCAAAGTTTGTCCACACAGGTGCAAAACTTCTTTCAAGTGTTCATAAGCACCTTTTGAACCCAAATTTGTCCAAATGTTGATTTGCAGAACATTTCAACAAGTAGAAACCAAAAGTTCGTCCTTTTCGGATTTTATCATGACGTTTTGTGCCAAAGTTCGTCCACGCTGGTACAGAACTCCTTTCTAGGGTCCATAAGTACCTTTTGTACCAAACTTCGTCCAAAGTTGGACTTGAAGAACATTTCGACAAGTAAGAACCCAAAGTTCATCCTTTTCAAACTTTGTCTTGACCTCTTGTGCCAAAGTTCGTCCACACGGGTAAAAAACTTCTTACAAGTGTTCATAAGTACCTTCTGAACTAAACATGGTCAAATTTTGGACTTGGGGCACATTTCGACAACTAGAAACCCAAAGTTCGACGTTTTTGGATTCTTTCATGATGGTTTATGCCGAAGTTCGTCCACACCGGTGTATAACTCCTTTCAAGGGTCCACAAGTACCTTTAAAATTTCATCCAAATTTTGACTTGAAGAACATTTCGACAAGTAGGAACCCAAAGTTCATCCTTTTCAAACTCTATCTTGACTTTTTGTGCCAAAGTTCGTCCACACAGGTACAAACTCTTTTCTAGGGTTCATAAGTACCTTTTGAACAAGGCTTTGTCAAATTTTGGCCTTGAAGCACATTTCGACAAGTAGAAACACAAAAACCACGTGCTTTTCGTTCTCTGTCTTGAGCTTTTGTGCCATAGTTCGTCCCCACAGTACAAAACTCCTTTCCAAAGTTCATAAGTATCTTTTGCACCAAATATCGTCCAAATTTAGACTTCGAGCATAGTTCGACAAGTAAAAACCCAAAGTTCGTCCTTCCCAGATTCTGTCACGACATTTTGTGCCAAAGTTTGTCACACCAGTATAGAACTCCTTTCCAGGGTCAATAAGTATCTCTTCAACAAAACTTTTTCAAAATTTGGACTTGAAGAACATTTTGACAAGCAGGAACCCAAAGTTCGTCTTTTTCAAACTCTGTCTTGACGTTTTATACCAAAGTTCATCCACACAGGTACAAAACACCTTTCGTGTGTTCATAAGTACCTTTTGAACCCAACTTCGTCCAATTTGGACTTGGAGCACATTTTGACAACTAGGATTCCAAATTTCGTCCTTTTCGTTCTCTGTCTTGACCTTTTGTGCCATCACGTCCACACAGGTACAAAACTTCTTTCAATGGTTCAAAGTTATCTTTTGAACCCAAATCATCCAAATTTAGACTTGAAGGACATTTCGATAAGTAGAAACCAAAAGTTTTTCCTTTTCGGATTCTATCATGATATTATGTGCCAAAGTTTGTCCACACCGGTACAAAACTCCTTTCCAGGGTGAATAAATACCTTTTGAACCAAACTTTTTCCAAATTTGGACTTGAAGAACTATTCAGCAGGTAGAAAACCAAAGTTCGTCTATTTCAAACTCTATCTTGACCTTTCGTACCAAAGTTCGTCCACACAGGTACAATATACCTTTCCTGTGTTCATAAGTACCTTTTGAACCCAACTTCGTCCCAATTTGGACTTGGAGCACATTTCGACAAGTAGAAACCTAAAGTTCGTCCACACAGGTACAAAACTCCTTTCAAGGGTTCATAAGTACCTTTTGTACCCAACTTCATCCAAATTTGAACTTGAAGCTTATCTCGAATTGTAGAAACCCAAAGTTCGTCCTTTTCGGACGTTGTCATGACCTTTTGTTCCAAAGTTCATCCACATAGGTACAAAACTCCTTTCCAGGGTTTATAAGTGCATTTTGAACCAAACTTCATCAAAATTTAGATTTGAATCATATTTCGACAAGTAGAAACCCAAAGTTCAACATTTTTTATTCTGTCTTGTCCTTTTGTGCCAAACTTCGTCCACAGAGGTCAAAACTCCTTGAAATGTTGTGTTCATATGTACATATCTTTTGAGTTCATATGTACCTTTTAAACCTAGCTGCGTCCAAATTTGGACATGGAGAACATTTTGACATGTTTTCCCAAAATTCATCCTTTCCAGACTCTATTTTCACATTTTTTTCCAAAGTTCATTCACAGTGGTACAAAGCTCCTTTCCAGGGTTCATAAGTACCTTTTATGAACCAATTCTTCGTCCAATGGTCATGGAGAACATTTCGACAAGTAAAAACCCAATGTTCGTCCTTTCCAAACTCAGTCTTGACCTTTTGTGCCAAAGTTCGTCCACAAAGGTACAAAACTCCTTTCAAGTGTTCATAAGTACCTTTTGAATCAAAAATTGTCCAAATTTGGACTTGGAGCACATTTTCACAAGTAGAAACCCAAAGTTCGTCCTTTTCGGATATTGTCATGACATTTTGTTTGAAAGTAGAAACGCAATGTTCGTCCTTTTGGATTCGGTCTTGAACTTTAATGCTAAATTTCGTCCACATAGGTCAAAACTCTTTTTCAGTGTTCATATGTATGTTTTAAATCCAACTTCATCCAAATTTGGACTTGGAGAACATTTCAACATGTAGAACTCCAAAGTTTGTCCTTTTCAGACTCTATTTTCACCTTTTGTTCCGAAGTTCATTCACAGAGGTACAAAACTCCTTTTTAGGGTTCATAAGTAACTTTTGAACCCCACTTCATCCAAATTTTGACTTGGAGCACAATTCGAATTGTAGAATCTCAAAGTTCGTCCTTTTTGTTCCTTGTCTTGACATTTTGTGTCATCGTTTGCCACAAAGTTACAAAACTCCTTTCCAGGATTCATAAGTAACTTTTGAACCCGATTTAATCCAAATTGGGACTTGAAGCTCATTTCGACTTGTAGAAATCAAAAGTTCGTCCTTTTCAGACTTTGTCTTGATCTTTTGTGCCAAAGTTTGTGCACACAGGTTCAAAACTAATTTCCTGGGTTCATAAGTACTTTTTGAACCAAACTTCGTCAAAATTTTGATTTGAAGTACATTTCGCTAGTAGAAACCCAAAGTTTGTCCTTTTTGGGTTATGTCTTGACCTTGTGTCCCAAAGTTCGTCCACTCAGGTAAAAACTACTTTTGATGGTTCATATGTAGCTTTTGAACCCAACTTCATCCAAATTTGGACTTGGAGAACATTTCGCCAAGTAGAATCCCAAAGTTTGTCCTTTCCAGACTCTATTTTCACCTTTTGTTTCAAAGTTCGTCCAGACAAGTACAAAACTCCTTTCCATGGTTCATAAGTACCTTTTGAACCCAAATTCTTCTTTGACATGGAGAACATCTCGACAAGTAGAAACCCATTGTTCGTCCTTTTCGACCTTTTTCTTCACCTTTTGTGCCAAAGTTCTTCCACACAGGTACAAAACTCTTTTCCAGGGTTCATAAGTAGCTATTGAACCTAACTTCATCCAAATGTGGACTTGGATATTATTTTGTCAAGTAGAAACCCAAAGTTCATCCTTTTCGGTTTCTGTCATGACCATTTGTGCCAAAGTTCGTTCACACCGGTAGAGAACACTTTTCCAGGGTCCATAAGTACCTTTTGAACTAAACTTCATCAAAATTTGGACTTGAAGCACATTTCGACACGTTAGAACCCAAAGTTCGTCATTTTAAAACTCTGTCTTGACGTTAGTGCCAAACTTCATCCACACGGGTACAAACTCCTTTCCAGGGTTTATAAGTACCTTTTGAACCAGACTTCATCAAAATTGGACTTGAAGCACATTTCGACAAGTAGAAACCTAAAGTTCATCCTTTTTGCACTTTCTCTAAACATTTGTGCCAAAGTTTGTCCACACAAATACAAAACTTCTTTCCAGTGTTCATAAGTACCTTTTGAACTGAACTTCGTCAAAATTTGGACTTGGAGCACATTTCGAAAAGTGGAAACCCAAATTTCATCCTTTTCAGATTCTTTCATGACTTTTTTTTGTCAATGTTCGTCTACAAAAGTACAAAACTCCTTTGCAGGGTTCATAAGTACCTTTTGAACCAAACTTCGTAAAAAATTGACTTGAAGCACATTTTGTCAACTAGAAACCCAAAGTTCATCATTTTTTATTCTATCTTGACCTTTTGTGCCAAAGTTCGTGCACATAGGTACAAAACTTCTTTCCAGGGTTCATAAGTATCTTTTGAGCCCAACTTCATCCAAATTCAGACTTAGTGTACAATTCGAATAGTAGAAACCCAAAGTTCGTCCTTTTCATTCTCTTTTTTGACCTTTTGTGCCATAGTTTGCCAGACAGGTACAAAACTCCTTTCCAGGATTCATAAGTAGCTTTTGAACCAAACATCGTCCAAATTTGGACTTGGAGCACATTTTGACAAGTAGAAACTCAAAATTCATCCGTTTCAGATTCTGTGATGATGTTTCATGCCTAAGTTCTTCCACATCGGTACATAACTCCTTTCTAGGGTCCATAAGTACCTTTTGAACCAAACATCATCCAAAATTGAACTTGAAGAACATTTCGACAAATAGGAACCCAAAGTTCGTCATTTTGAAACTATGTCTTGATCGTTAGTGTAAAGGTTCGTCCACACGGCTACATACTTCTTTCTAGGGTTCATAAGTACCTTTTAAACTAGACTTCGTCAAAATTTGGGCTTGAAGCACATTTCGACAAGTAGAAACCCAAAGTTCGTTCTTTTCAAATTCTGTCATGACGTTTTGTGCCAATGTTCGTCCACAACTCCTTTCCAGTGTTCATAAATACCTTTTGAATCAAACTTAGTCAAAAATTGACTTGAAGCACATTTCGATAACTAGAATCACAAAGTTCATCCTTTCTGGACTCTATTTTCACCTTTTGTTCTAAAGTTCGTCCACACAGGTACAAAACTCCTTTCTAGGGTTCATATGTCCCTTTTGAACCCAACTTCGTCCAAATTTGGACTTGGAGAACATTTTGACATGTAGAAACTGAAAGTTCGTTCTTTCCGAACTCTATTTTCACCTTTTGTTCCAAAGTTTGTCCACACAGGAAAATGGTTCATAAGTACCCAACTTCATCCAAAATTGGACATGGAGAACATTTCAAGTAGTAGAAACCTAATATTTATCCTTTTTAGACTTTGTCTTCACCTTTTGTGGATGCTCACAGGTACAAAACTCCTTTTCAGGATTCATAAGTACCTTTTGAACCCAATCTTCGTTCAAATTTGGACAAAGGAGAACATTTCAACAAGTAGAAACCCAAAGTTTGTCCTTTTCAGATTCTGTCATAACCTTTTATACCAAAGTTCGTCCGAACTGGTTCAAAACACCTTTCCATGGTTCATAAGTACCTTTTGAACCTAACTTCATCCATATTTGGATTTGGAGAACGTAATATTATTATACTACAAGGAGGATCCCACAGCCCGGGATGAGGGCACCATAGCAAAAAGCACCAACAAAGACAGAGTTCAGGATGTAATAGACGATCAACTCAAACCAAGAGACCAAACAAAACCAAATAGGAGAACGAAACAAAGAAGACCCCATAAAACGGGGACAACACCAAAACAAAACATAAAAGCAAAAAACAAACAAAAACTGCACGAACAAACTAGAGAAGACCAAGGAGATCAACATGCTAGGAAGCAGCATGAGCACGAACGACAAAGACAATAATATGGAACAAGGTAGACGCCGACCTCGGATGACCCCCATACAACCGACGATTCCTCTCCTGCCAAATATAGTAAATAACAGCACACTAGAAGACTTGAAACAATTTACTTCGAACCCCCTTACTAGACCCCACCTGACACATCCAACACAACTCGACATCCACCCAACAACCCGATGAGACGAACCCAACAGACTCAACACACCAGACCACACATCCCTCCCGTACCCACACTAAAAAATAGATGATCACGAGACTCTAAACCATCCACACAAAGAAGACACTCAACATCAGACGACTGATCCCACCACCTCAACCAATTTCGAGTACCTAAACGATCCCTCATAGCTAGCCAGGCAATAAAAGAGTGTCGCGGAATACTACTCCCAGACCACATAAGACATGCCCAAGACACCTTTGGACGATGAGGACGCAAACTCTGCCACGCACTAACAACAGAAACCCGACCATTAGCACTCGAAACCCACACCTAATAATCCTCACCACTCACTCTAGGCCCCACAACCTTAATTAAGCCCCAAAGCTCGAGCAACTCCCACGAAATAGTAGGCCACTAACATCTACCCTCTCCATCAAAGAAATTAGTTAATCGAGTCTCCTGACTACTCGCCACATCATACAGAACCCTAACCCCATACGTCTCCAAGATTAAACCCTTAGGAAACCACAGATCCAACAAACAAAACACTTCCAAAAGTTCGTCTTTTTCAGACTTTGTCTTGAATTTTTGTGCCAAAGTTTGTCCACAAAGGTACAAAACTGCTTTCTAGGCTTCTTTAGTACCTTTTGAATCAAACTTCGTCCTAATTTGAACTTAGAGCATATTTCGATAAGTAGAAACCCAAAGTTCATCCTTTTCGAACTCTGTCTTGACCATTTTTATCTAAGTTCATCCACACAAGTACAAAATTGTTGGAAGGTACCAATGCGCAACGGAAATAACCAGGATCCGTAAGCACTCTAATTCATTAATTTTGGCAGAAAAGAAAATATGCTTCAACAGAAATAAATGAGTTTCAAAATATACCTTTGTAGAACTTCCTCTAAGCTTGAATTTAGCTGCCAATCTCCTCTAAATCTTGTTGTAGACCACCTCAAGATCTTCCCTACTATCCTCTTGGTGCTCTAGATTGAGTAGTGGGACTCATAATAAGCTTGAATTAAGGGAATTTGGAAAATACTCACAGTAGCAACCCAACAGAAGAACAACTTCTTCTCACACGAATTTTTCAGAAAAATTTGTTTGGTTGCCTTCTCTTAAAAAAAAACTCCAATCTCTTCAATATATTGCAGACATTCATACAAAGAGATTTGCTGCATGAGATGCAGCTCATGCTTGGAGTTAATGAAGGTTGAAGAAGTGGGTTGTTAATGAGCTACTTGAAAGAAGACAATGGAAAAAACCATTTTTCCATTTTGTGATTTCTTTCTTCTTTTCCAATTTTATCAAAATTGATTTCATCAAATTTATTTAATAAAAATGAAAATATTATTAATTTTATTAGATTAATTTCATAAATTAATTTTCCTAATAAAATTAATAAATAATTATTTAAACAATTTAAATAATTCTAATTAATTTAATATCAAATATTAAATTAATTTTACACAATACCATCTTCAAATATTTAAATCATATTTAAATATTATTTCTCTAATTTCATTTAATTCTAATTGAACACTTTAAATTAACTTATCGCGCTATCCTAAAGCTACTCCATTTACGAGCTAGTAGGGGGACCTCGCAGACCTACAGATCATGGGCTTCAAATGATCCGAGATTAATCAGCTAAACTCATTAGATCGATCTAACCCCCATTTGTTAACTAATGGGTGATTCCACTAAAGCTCATAGCTGAACTCCCCTCATTATAGATATATTATGTCTATTTGATATAACCATTGATTAGTAAGTTAACCCTTCACAGGTTGCTCGTAATAACGGCTGGGTTGAATTCTGTTTTACCCCCGAAATACCTCTTGTTCCTTAAGTCCCACTGATCCCCTAAATGAACAATTAATTTGTGATCCAATCAACAAATCAAATCCCTCTCAGGCCAATGAGAGGGTGAGGCCTCTTGTTCAAGACCCAAAATCAGCACTTGAAGGGAACAACCTCTCTACTAACCCTAATCGAGTAGGAGTGAATCCTATCTTGAACCCTATGTTCGGCTACTCATCCGGTCTTATCCCTAAAATGGTAAGCTTATTGAGCAGAGGTAGTTGGTCTACTCTCACCGTTTGCAGATCAAAGAATAATCTCGAACAAACAAGAGTTCATAGTTAGCTCAGAATTAAGGTCAAGTTACCTAGGTCATCGCTTTGAAATAGTCAGTCTTAAACAATAAACAACGTTATAAAGTAAGAGTGACTGGTTTTGTGGTTCGATCTTGCACATAACTTATTTGCACAGGACACCCCCACTCCTCATGTTCCAACATGAACGAATTAGGATCACTTCGTTTGTAGCACTTTACAACTTTTTGTAACAACTACGGAGTAGGCCGCATCCAATAGTGTTACCAGAATAAGGCACCCAACCTTATTCATATACTATAGATCATTTTGACTATTTACTCGAATCTGATCCACTTGTATGTCTCTACATAAAGTTCAAGTACTCATGTAATAGTCGAGGGATTTTGGTTTATTGGATTTCTAAAAAAAAACAATATATTCAATAATAACTTTATTGAATTTTTAGAATAAGTTCTATTGCTTAATAACCAAGAGTTTTAGGATATAAAACCCAACAAAAACTCCATTCCAGGGTTCATAACTACCATTTGAACTAGACTTCGTCATAATTTGGACTTGCAACACATTTCGACAAGTAGAAACCCAAAGTGCATCCTTTCCGAATTTTATCTTGAAAATTTGTGCCAAAGTTCGTCCACACAGGTACCAAACTCATTTCCAGAGTTCATAAATACCTTTTAAACCAAACGTCGTCCAAATTTGGACTTGGACCACATTTCGACAAGTAGAAACCAAAAGTTCGACCTTTTCGGATTCTGTCATGACGTTTTATACCAAAATTAATCTACATAGGTACAAAACACCTTTCAAGGGTTTGTAAGTATTGTTTGAACCCATCTTCGTCCAAATTTGGACTTGAAAAACATTTCGACAAGTAGAAACCAAAAGTTCGTCCTTTTCGATATCTAACTTGTATTTTTGTGCAAATATTCGTGCACACAGGTAAAAAACTACCTTTCGAACCCAATCTTTGTCAAAATTTGGACTTGGAGAACATTTCGACAAGTAGAAACCGAAAGTACATCCTTTTCGGCACTATCTTGACCCTTTGTGCCAAAGTTCGTCCACACAGGTACAAAACTCATTTCCAAGGTTCATTACTACCTTTTGAACCAAACTTCGTCAAAATTTGACTTGGAGCTCATTTTGTCAAGTAGAAACCCGAAGTTTTTCATTTTCGAACTCTGTCTTGACCTTTTATGCCAAAGTTCGTCCACACAGGTAAAAACTCCTTTCCAAATTTCATAAGAACCTTTTTAACCAGGCTTCGTCAAAATTTAGAATTGAAGCACATTTCAACAAGTAGAAACCAAATTTTCGTCCCTTTCGCATTATGTCTAGACCATTTGTGCCAAAGTTTGTACATAGAAGTACAAAACTCCTTTCCACGGTTCATAAGTAGCTTTCGAACCAAGCTTCGTCCTAATTGAAACTTGGAGCACATTTCGACAAGTCCAAAGCACAAGTTCGCCTTTTTCGAACTCAGTATTGTCCTTTTGTGCCAAAGTTCGTCCACACAGGTACAAAACTCCTATCCAGGGTTCATAAGTACCTTTTGAACCAAACTTCATCAAAATTTAGACTTGAAGCATATTTCGGTAAGTGCCAAAGTTAATCCACACAGGTACAAAACTCCTTTTTGGTTCATAAGTACCTTTTGAACAAAACTTCGTCCAAATTTGAACTTTGAGCACATTTCGACAAGTAGAAGCTAAATATTCCTCCTTTTTGTATTCTGTCATGACGCTTTGTGCCAAAGACCACATAGGTACAAAACACCTTTCCAGGGTTCATAACTATCGTTCAAAAACAATTCGTCCAAATTTTGACTTGGAGCACATTTCGACAAGTAGAAACCCAAAGTTCATCCTTTTTGGAATTTTTCTTGACCTTTTGTGCCAAAGTTCGTGCACACAGGTACAAAGCTCCTTTCCAGGGTTCATAAGTACCTCTTGAACCCAATCTTTGCCCAAATTTGACTACGAGAACATTTCGATAAGTAGAAACACAAAGTTTGTTCTTTTCGGATTCTGTCATGACGTTTTGTGCTAAAGTTTGCCCACAATAGTACAAAACACATTTCCATAGTTCATAAATACCTTTTGAACCCAACTTAATCCATATTTGGATTTGGAGAACATTTCGGTAGGTAGAAACCCAACATTCGTCTTGTCTGGACTCTGTCTTTAGCTTTTGTACCAAAGTTCGTCCATATAGGTACAAAACTCCTTTCCAGATTTCATAAGTACCTTTTGAACAAAGCTTCATCAAAATTTAGACCTGAAACACATTTCGACAAGTAGAAACAAAATGTTCGTCGCTTTCAGATTCTGTCTTGACCTTTTGTGCCAAAGTTCATGCACACAAGTACAAAACTCCTTTCCACGGTTCATAAGTGCCTTTTGACCCAAACTTGGTCCTAATTTAAGCTTGGAGCACATTTCAACAAGTTGAAGCCAAAAGTTCTTCCTTTTCGAACTCTCTTGACCTTTTATGCCAAAATTCGTCCACACAGATATAAAACTCATCTCTAGGGTTCATAAGTACCTTTTAAACATAACTTCATCAAAATTTGGACTTGGAACACATTTCAACAAGTTACCCAATGATCGTCCTTTCGGACTTTATATTGAACATTTATGCCAATGTTCGTCTACACAAGTACAAAACTTCTTTCCAGGGTTCATAAGTACCTTTTGAACCAAACTTCATCCAAATTTAGACTCTGAACACATTTCGACAAGTAGGAACCCAAAGTTCGTCCTTTTTTGGATTCTGTCATGATGCTTTATATAAAAGTTCATCCACATAGGTACAAAACACCTTTCAAGGATTCATAAGTACCGTTTGAACCCAACTTTGTCCAAATTTGGACTTGGTGTTTCGAAAATTAGAAACTCAAAGTTCGTCCTTTTTGGATTTTGTCTTGACCTTTTGTGCCAATGTTCATGCACACAGGTAATAAACTATTTTCCATGGTTCATAAGTACCTTTTGAATCCAATCTTCGTCCAAATTTGGACTTGGAGAACATTTTGACAAGTAGAAACCTTTTGTCCTTTTCAGATTCTGTCATGGCCTTTTGTGCCAAAGTTCGTGTACACAGGTAATAAACTTCTTTCAAGGGTTCATAAGTACCTTTTGAACCAAATCTTTGTCAAAATATGAACTAGGAGAACATTTGAAAAGTAGAAACCCGAAGTTTGTCTTTTTCGGATTCTGTCATGACCTTTTGTGCCAAAGTTCGCCCACACTGATACAAAACACCTTTCTATGGTTCACAAGTACCTTTTGAACCCAACTTCATCATTTGGAATTGGAGAACATTTCGAAAAATAGAAATCTAACATTCGTCATTTTCAGACTCAGTTTTGATTTTTTGTGCCAAAGTTCATCCACAAAGGTACAAAACTCCTTTCAAGGCTTCATAAATACCTTTTGAACCAAACTTCGTCCTAATTTGAACTTGGAGCACATTTCAAAAACTTGAAACCCAAAGTTCGTCATTTCTAAATATTCTTCCACAAAGGTACAAAACTCCTTTCCAGGGTTTATAAGTACGTTTTGAACCTAACTTCATCCAAATTTGGACTTGGAGCATATTTCGAAGAGTATAAACCCAAAGTTCGTCCTTTTTGAACTCTGTCTTGACCTTTTAGGCATAAACTTGTCCACACAAGTACAAAGCTCTTTTCCAGGGTTCATAAGTACCTTTTGAACAAGACCTCGTCAAAATTATGAATTGAAGCACATTTTGACAAGTAGAAACCCAAAGTTTGTCATTTTCGGACTTGTCTTGAACATTTTTGCCAAAGTTCGTCCACACAGGTACAAAACTCCTTTCCTGTATTCATAAGTACCTTTTGAACCAAACTTCGTCCAAATTTTGATTTGGAGATCATTTCGACAAGTAGAAACTGAAAGTTCATCCTTTTGGGTATCTGTCTTGACCAATAATGCCAATGCATGCACACAATTTGGTAAGGAGCTGACCATCATAGAACATGAAGTTTTACAAGAGAAAAATGAAGCTCAACAAGCTCAATTCAGCTCAATCGAAGCTCATGCTGAAAATCCATGGGGGAGATTTCAAAGTCAATCAAATCATGATGCAATCATTGTGCCCCAAAAACCAATGATGAGCTACAGCTAAAAGACTTCTAGAAGGATTAAATGTTTGCTTTGAAGATAAGTTCCAGACAAAAGTGAAGAGTTGCAATCATTGAAGCTCCAAGAGTCATTTGGTCATCCAAACGCCATCATGAATCTAAAAGTTCATATTCATTTACATTATTAGCATCCCATATATTTAATTAATGTTATGAATTTACATTTATTAGAGTAGTTGAAAGGGTACTAGATGAATGTAGCCAATATAGGTGAAAGGTTGCACCCTTTCATAGTGTCTATTCAATTAGTTTAAATAGGACTATAATCTCCACATTTAGAATAAGAGTTTGAATTTGAATAAAATTTCATTAGAGTGTATTCTCTTAAGCTTTATGCTTTTTCTTTGTATTCTTGTGTTTAGAATACATATAATAGAACTTTCAATCTAGTTTGATCAATTAGATTGTGGAGAGTTCGAAATCTTGAAGTTAGGAACAAGTTCTCCTTTCTTCTTGATCATCAATCAATCTTCCAAGCCAAATCTATTTAGCTTTCTTGGGGTTATTATCATTTTTTTATTTTGGGGGTTTATTCTTATTATCGTTGTAGGGGTTCACCTAGAATAAAGGAGGAGGGGGGGGGGGGGGTTAGGGTTCTCATACGTGATTGAGGTAGTTCCCTTTATCATTTGGTATCAGAACTTTGGCTCTAAACAGATTATATTTTTTTTTCTATTTTTTGTTCTATCTTTGTTTTCTTTATCTAACTCTATTATATCCATCTTTCTTGTGACTTTCCATCTTTTTCAATTTCCTTCATTGCCCCCACTTTTCACTAGAGAATTTGTTATGGTCTCATTCACAACACATACTTCAAATTTCTCCATGCAAATATGCAACTACTCTAATAAATTTAAATCCATAACATTAATTAAATACATGGGATGTTAATAATGTAAATGAATTTGAACTTTTAGATTCATGATGGCTTTTGGATGACCAAATGACCCTTGAAGCTTCAATGGTTGCAACTCTTCACCTTTGTCTGGAAACTTATCTTCAAAGCAAACATTTAATCCTTCTAGAAGTCTTTTAGCTTTAACTCATCATTGGTTTTTGGGGCACAATGATTACATCATGATTTTGACTTTGAAAGCTCCCCCATGGATTTTCAGCATGAGCTTCGATTGAGCTGGATTGAGCTTGTTGGGCTTCATTTTTCTCTTGTAAAACTTCATGTGCTCCTATGATGGTCAACTCCTTATCACAATTACAAATCTTCTTTCTAGGGTTCATAAGTACCTTTTGAACCCAACTTCGTCAAAATTTGGATGTGGAAAACTCTTTTCCAGGGTTGATAAGTACTCATTGAACCCAAATTCCTCCAAATTTGGACTTGGACAACATTTCGTCAACTAGAAACCCAAAGTTCATTATTTTCAAACTCTGTCTCGACTTTTTGTACCAAAGTTCGTCCCCAAAGGTACAAAACTCCTTATCGTCCAAATTTGGACTTAGAGCACATTTCAACAAGTAGAAACCCAAACTTCATCTTTTTCGAATTTTGTCATGATGTTTTGTGCCAAAGTTCGTCCACACCGATACAAAACTCCTTTCCAGGGTCCATAAGTACCTTTTGAACCAAACTTCGTCCAAATTTGGACTTAAAGAACATTTCGACAAGTAGGATCCCAAAGTTCGTCCTTTTCAAACACTGTCTTGACCTGTTGTGCCAAAGCTCATCCTTTTCAAGGTTCATAACTATCGTTTCAACCCAAATTTTTCGAAATTTAGGCTTGGAGCACATTTCGAAATTTAGAAAGCCAAAGTTCGTTCTTTTCGTTCTTTGTAGACCTTTTGTGCCAAAATTCATCCACACAGGTACGAAATTCCTTCCAAGGGTTCATATGTACCTTTTGAACCCAAGTTCATCCAAATTTGAACTTGGAGCACATTTAACAAGTAGAAATCCAAAGTTCGTCCTTTTCGGATTATGTCATGACGTTTTATACCAAAGTAGAAACTTAAAGTTTGTCCTTTTTGGATTTGGTCTTGAATTTTTGTGTCAAAGTTTGTCCACATAGGTCAAAACTCATTTCTAGGTTCATATTATCTTTTAAACCCAACTTCTTTTGAACTTGGTGAAATTTCGGCAATGTTCATCCTTTCCAGACTCTATTTTCACCTTTTGTTCCAAAGTTCATTCACACAGGTACAAAACTCCTTTCTAGGGTTCATAAGTACCTTTTGAACCAAACTTCTTCTAAATTTGAACATGGAGAACATTTCGACAAGTAGAAACCTAATGTTCGTCCTTTTCGAACTTTGTCTTCACCTTTTGTGCCAAAGTTCGTCCACAACGGTACAAAACTCCTGTCCAGGGTCCATAACTACTTTTTGAACCAAATATCATCCGAATTTGGACTTGAAGAACATTTCAACAAGTAGGAACCCAAATTTCAGCATTTTTAAACTCTGTCTTGACCTTTTGTACCACAGTTCGTACGCACAGGTACAAAACACCTTTCCTGTGTTCATAAGTATCTTTTGAACCCAACTTCATCGAAATTTGGACTTGAAGCACATTTTGACAAGTAGAAACCCAAAGTTCGTCCTTCTCGTCCTCTGTCTTGACTTTTGTGCCAAAGTTCGTCCACACACAAAACTCCTTTCAAGGGTTCATAAGTACTTTTTGAACCCAACTTCGTCCAAACTTGGACATAGAACACATTCCGACAAGTAGAAACCCAAAGTTTATCCTTTTCATATTCTATCATGACGTTTTGTGCCAAAGTAGAAAACCAAAGTTCGTTCACACAGGTAAAAACCACCTTTCGTGTGTTCATAAGTATCTTTTGAACCCAACTTCGTCCCAATTTGGACTTGGAGCACATTTCGAAAACTAGAATTCCAAACTTCTTCCTTTTCGTTCTCTGTCTTGACCTTTTGTGCCATCACGTCCACATAGGTACAAAACTCCTTTTAAGGGTTCATAAGTACCTTTTGAACTCAAATTCGTCCAAATTTGAACTTGAAGCACATTTCGACCAGTAGAAACCAAAAGTCCTTTTCGGATTCTATCATGTCGTTGTGTGCCAAAGTTCGTCCACACCGGTACAAAACTCCTTTCCAGGGTCAATAAGTACCTTTTGAACCAAACTTTTTCTAAATTTGGACTTGAAGAACTATTTAGCAAGTAGGAACCCAAAGTTGGTCTTTTTCAAACTCTGTCTTGACCTTTTGTACCAAAGTTCGTCCACACAAGTACAAAATACCTTTTTGGTGTTCATAAGTACCTTTTGAACCCAACTTCGTCCCAATTTGGACTTGGAGCACATTTCGATAAGTAGAAAGTTCATCCTTTTCGTTCTCCATCTTGACCTTTTGTGCCAAAGTTCGTCCACACAAGTACAAACCCCTTTAAAGGGTTCATAAATACCTTTTGAACCCAACTGCGTCCAAATTTGGACTTGAAGCTTATCTCGAATTGTAGAAACCAATAGTTCGTCCTTTTCAGAATTTGTCATGACCTTTTGTTCGAAAGTTCGTCCATACAGGTATAAAACTCCATTCCAAGGTTCATAAGTACATTATGAACCAAATTTCGTCAAAATTTAGATTTGAATCACATTTTGACAAGTAGAAACCAAAAGTTCAACCTTTTTTATTCTGTCTTGACCTTTTGTGCCAAACTTCGTCCATAGAGGTTAAAACTCTTTTCTAGAGTTCATATGTACCTTTTAAACCCAGCTTCATCAAAATTTGGACTTGGAGAACATTTCGACATGTAGAATCCCAAAGTCGTCCTTTCCAGACTCTATTTTCACCTTTTGTTCCAAAGTTTGTTCACACTAGTACAAAATTCCTTTCCAGGGTTCATAAGTACCTTTAATGAACCCAATCTTTATCCAAATTTGGTCATGGAGAACATTTAGACAAGTAGAAACCCAATGATCGCCCTTTTGGAACTCTGTCTTGATCTTTTGTGCCAAAGCTCGTCCACAAAGGTACAAAACTCTTTTCAAGTGTTCTAAGTACCTTTTGAACCAAACATCGTCCAAATTTTGACTTGGAGCACATTTTCACAAGTTGAAACCCAAAGTTCGTCCTTTTCGGATTCAGTCATGACGTTCTGTGCCAAAGTTTGTCCACACCAGTACAGAACTCCTTTCCAGGGTCTATAAGTACCTTTTGAACCAAAAGGTACTTATTTGGACTTGGAGCACATTTCCACAAGTAGAAATCCAAAGTTCGTCCTTTTCGGATTCAGTCATGACGTTCTGTGCCAAAGTTCGTCCACACCAGTACAGAACTCTTTTCCAGGGTCCATAAGTACCTTCTGAACCAAACTTCGTCCAAATTTGAACTTGAAGAATATTTCGACACTTTTCGGATTTTGTCATGACGTTTTTTGCCAAAGTTCGTCCGCACCAGTACAAAACTCCTTTGCAGGGTATCTAAGTACCTTTTGAACCAAACTGCATCCAAATTTGTGTAGGAATGTATCAATAGTAGCGAAAGTATAAGGATTATCTAAGTATTCAAATTCATTAATTTTGGCATAATATAAAACATGCTTCTGTAGAAAAATGGATTTCAAGACATACCTATTGTAGAATTTCTTCAAAGCTTCTTCTCTAGCTAAATCTTCTCCATATCTTGTTGTAGACCAGCTCAAAATCTTCCTCACTATTCTCTTGGTGCTCTAGATGGAGTTTGGGACTCAAAACAAGCTTAAATCGGATGAAGGAGAAAAGCTCACTGCAGCAACCTTTGTTGAAGAACCTTTCTTCAAACCAAATTTTCTCTCAAAATTATGTAGATTGCATGCCCGATTTTCACTCCAATCTTCTCATTATATTGCAGATCAACATGGAAAGAGAAGAGCTCATGAGTTGCATCTCATGCTTGGTGAAGACAAGGCAAATATATTGCTTCATGTGTGAGCTAGTTCAAAGATGGATAATGGAAAAAAACATTTTTCTATTTAAGTGTTTTACTTTTCTAATTTTTCAATTTTATCCAAAAATCAAATTTCGATTTAAAAAATCTATTTGATTTTTAAAATGAAAAATTAGTTAATTAATAATAAAATTTAATTAATTTAATATCAAATATTAAATTAATTTTAACACATATCCATCTTATATATTTAAATCATTTAAATATATAAATTCTCCTATCCCGTTTAATTCTAAAATTAAACATATAATAATATCTCATATAATTACTAATTCCCTTAATTCTATTTTGAACGTTTCAAATTAACTTATCATACTATTCTAGAGCTAGTCCGTTACGAGCTATGTAGGAGGAACTGCGCAGACCTACAGATCATAACTCCAACGATCCGAGATTAATTGGCTAAACTCATTAGACCAGATTAATCTCCATTCGTAACTAATGGGTCACTCCACTAAGCCCATAGTTGCACTTCCCTCATTGTAAATATATTATATCCACATGTTTAAACCATAAATCAGCAAAGTCGGCCCTCACAGGTTGTTCATAATAATGGTTGGGTCAAATATCTGTTTTACCCCGAGATTAGTCTTATCCTTCAAGTCCCTACGACCCTCTAATGAACAACTGGTTTGTGATCCAATCACCAAACCAAACTCTTTCAGCCCAGTGAGAGGGTGGGCTCCTCGTTCAAGACTTGGATTTATTACTTGAGAAGAACAACATTTCTCCTATCCTAAATCGAGTAGACGTGAACTCCGTCTTGCACCCTATGTTCCCAACTATCTATCCAGTCTTACCCCTGAAATGGGAGTCTTATTGCCGGCACTGTTGAGCTAACCTCAACTATGCAAATCTAAGGCAATCCCGAATAAACAGGAGTTCATAGTTAGCTCAGGATTAAGATCGAGTTACCTAGGTCATCTAGGTGAAATAGTTAGTCTTAAACAGTAAACAACATTATAAAGTAAGAGTGACTATTTATGACGCCCCCACTCCTCATGTCAAACTCATTGCATAGGATGCCCCCACTCCTCATGTCATAACATGTACGAATTAGGATCACATCGTATGTAGCACTTTACAACTCTTTCTAACAACTACAGAGTAGGCCACATCCAATGGTGTTACCAGAATAAGGTAACTCATTCATGTACCAAAGATCATTTTGACTATTTACTTGAACCTGATCCACTCTTATGTCTCCATATAAAGTTCAAGTACTCGTATAATAGTCATGGGTCTTAGCTTATTGGATTTAGACTTTCATACAATTTATGAGATTAATAACAAGTATATTGATAATAGAAAATATTTATCATTTTATAAACTGCGAGTTTTAGGACATAAAACCCAACAATTAAGACTTGGAGCACATTTCACCAATTAGAAACACAAAGTTTATCCTTCTCGGACTCTCTAGACTTTTTGTGCCAAAGTTGGTTCATGAAGGTACATAACTTTTTTCCAGGATTCACAAGTACCTTTTGAACCAAGCTTCCTCCAAATTTGGACTTGGAGCACATTTTGACAAGTTGAAATCCAAAGTTCGTCCTTTTCGAAAATTGTTGATAAGCGCCCGCGATGCTTGTTGGATGCAAAGCTAGACGTGCTTCTAGGATCCTTGCAAACACTCACAAAGAAAACTACTTAGATCGAACTTAGAATTTATGATGGTTACTCTTAGATCCTAAGACAACTCACTCTAGAATTAGTTTGATCAAGACTAATCCAATGAATTGATTTAAATATCAAATCTAAAGTAAGATTTGAAAGAAAAAGACAACACCAAAGGGTTGAATAAGCACAAGGTTTTTACTATTGATAATCTGAGTTTTGAAGAACGTTACAAGCCATTTTATAGGCCAAATTTTCGTGGATAGACCAAGAAACTCAAAAGTCATTCAAATACAATTAATTGCAAATTGTAAAAAATAACACCTAGAAACTTGAAACTTAATTGCATACTAAATTATAAGTTAAAATGAAAAACTAGGAATGTAGAAAGTCTTCAAATTGCCTTAAATATCTCCTCTAGAAGGCGGCAAAATAATTATGCATGTTTGACAAGGTTTGACATCACATTTCCCCATGCAGTGCACACTTGACAGCATTTTCTTCACAAAATCTGTACACTTTTTTTACCACCATGTCATCTTCCAAATTATAGGACTTTTCCTGTGTCATCTTCATGTCATTCTCTTCTTGACTCATCGAACTAACATTATATAAAACTTTGGTCTCAAAATTATTTGTCGGTTCTTGTGAATTTGCTAGTTTTTGAAGATGTAGTGTGAATGCCTCTTGAATCTTCTTTGCCTTACTTCTTGTAATTGGTCCTTTAGGTACATGCAATGGTTCAATGGTTGAATTCACATCATCCCCCCTTTCTTTAAAAGGATTTGTCCTCAAATCAAGGTCTTCATTCCCTACATCAAAAGGAGTCAAATCGGCCACATTGAAAGTAGAAGCGTTGTACTCACCTCAAAGATCCAATTTGTAGGCATTATCATTGATCTGCTCTATCACTTGAAATAGACCATCTCCTCTTGGTTGAAGTTTAGACATCCTTTTATCTGGAACCTTTCCTTTCATAGATGAACCCAAACCCAATCACCGGGGTTAAAAATCTTTTTCTTGCTCCCTCTGTTCTTGCTATTAACAAGCTTTTGATTCTTCTTTTCAAACATTTCTTTGACTTATGCAAATTTTTTATGTATTCTGCTCTTGAAACAGCTGCATCATTAGTAAACATATTAGGTGGCAAGGGTGACAAATCTAACGAAGTTAATGGATTAAAGCCATACACAACCTCAAAAGGTGAAGAATGAGTGGTGCTATGTATTGCTCTATTGTAAGCAAACTCTACAAAAGGTAGAGTATCCTCCCAAGACTTGAGATTTTTAGACATTAATGACCTAAGCAAAGTTCCCAATGTTCTATTAACCACCTCAGTTTGCCCATCGGTTTGTGAGTGACAAGTTATTGAAAATAAAAGCTTAGTTCCCAACTTACCCCACAAAACTTTCCAAAAATGACTTAAAAATTTTGCATCTCTATCACTAACAATGGTCTTAGGAATTCCATGCAATCTAACATTCCATGCAATTAAATGACCATTCGAGATAAGCTTCAAGTCCAACTTTGGACGAAGTTGGGTTCAAAAGGTACTTATGAACCCTTGAAAGGAGTTTTGTACCTGTGTGGACGAACTTTGGCACAAAAGGTCAAGACGGAGAATGAAAAGGACGAACTTTAGATTTCTACTTGTGGACGAACTTTATGTTCCTACTTATCGAAATGCTCTTTAAGTCGAAATTTGGAAAATGTTTGGTTCAAAAGGTACTTATTGCCTTGAAAGTAGTTCTGTACAAGTGTGGACGAAATTTGGAACAAAACGTCATGACACAAATCGGAATGGATGAACTTTGGGTTTCTACTAGTCGAAATGTGCTCCTAGTCCAAATTTGGATGTTATTTAGATCAAAAGGTATTGATGAACCCTGGAAAGGAGTTTTGTACCTGTGGGGATGAACTATGGCACAAATGGTCAAGAAAGAGAAAGAAGGGACGAACTTTGGATTTCTACTTGTCCAAATGTGCTCCAAGTCAAAAATTTTGACGAAGTCTTGTTCAAAAGGTACGTATGAACCCTGGAAAGAAGATTTGTACTTATAGACTCTTGAAAGGAGTTCTGTACCAATGTGGACGAACTTTAGCACAAAACAACATGATAGAATCTGAAAAGGACGAACTTTGGGTTTCTACTTGTCGAAATGTGGTCCAACTCCAAATTTCGACGAAGTTTGGTTCAAAAGGTACTTATGTACACAGGAAAGGTGTTTTGTACCTGTGTGGACGAACTTATGTACAAAAGGTCAAGACAGAGCTTGAAAGGACAAATTGTGGGTTCTACTTGTCGATATGTTCTTCAAGTCCAAATTTTGAAAGAGTTTTGTTCAAAAGGTACTTATTGACCCTGGAAAGGAGTTCTATATCGGTGTGGGCGAAATTTGGCACGAAACATCATGACAAAGTCCGAAAAGGACGAACTTTTTGTCTCTACTTGCCGAAATGTACTCCAAGTCCAAATTTGGACGATGTTTGGTTCAAAAGGTACTTATATAACCTTGAAAAGAGTTTTGTACATGTGGGCACGAACTATGGCACAAACGGTCAAGAAAGAGAACGAAAAGGACGAGTTTTAGGTTTCTACATGTCGAAATGAGCTTCAACTCCAATTTGTGACGAAGTCTTATTCAAAAGGTACTTATGAACCCTGGAAAGAAGTTTGTACCTGTGTGGGACTTTGGCACAAAAGGTCGAGACAAAGTTTGAAAAAGATGACCTTTGGGTTCTTACTTGTCAAAATGTTCTTCAAGTCCAAATTTGGACGAAGTTTGGTTCAAAAGGTACTTATAGACCCTGGAAAGGACTTCTGTACCATGTGGACGAACTTTGGCACAAAACATCATGACAGAATCCGAAAAGGACAAACTCTGGGTTTCTATTTTTCGAAATTTTCTCCAAGTCCAAATTTTGACGATATTTGGTTTAAAAGTTCCTTATGAAACCTTGAAAGGAGTTTTATACCTTTGTGGACGAACTTTGGCACAAGAGGTCTGACATAGTTTCAAAAGGACTAACATTGCATTTCTACTTATCGAAATGTTCTCCATGTCCAAATATGAAAGAAGTTGGGTTCAAAAGGTATTTATGAACCCTGGAAAGAAGATTTGTACCTGTGTGAGTAGACTTTGGAACAAAAGGTGTAAATAGAGTCCAGAAAGCACGAACTTTGGGATTCTACATGTTGAAATGTACTCCAGGTTTAAATTTGGACGAAATTGGGTTTGAAAGGTATATATGAACCCGAAAGGAGTTTTGTACTTGTGTGGACGAACTTTGACACAAAAGGTAAAGGTAAAGATAAAGTTCGGAAAGGCGAACTTTTTGCTTCCACTCTTTCATATGTGCTCTAAGTCCAAATTTGGAAGAAGTTCGGTGCAAAAGGTACTTATGAACTTTGGAAAGGGGTTTTGTACTTGTTTGGATGAACTTTGGCACAGAAGGTCAAGACCGAGTTCGAAAAAGATGAACTTTGGGTTTCTACTTGTCAAAATGTGCTCCATGTCAAAGTTTGGAAGAAGTGTGGTTCAATAGGTACTTACGAGCCCATTAACATCCCATGTATTTAATTAATGTTATGAATTTACATTTATTAGAGTAGTCAAAAGGGTATTAGATGAATGTAGCCAGTATAGATGAAAGGTTGCACCCTTTCATGGTGTCTATTCAATTAGTTTAAATAGGATTGTAATCTCCACATTTAGAGAACACTTTAAATTTGATTGAAATTTCATTAGAGTTACTCTCAAGCTTTATGCTTTTTCTTTGTATTCTTGTGTTTAGAATGCATGTATTAGAACTTCCAATCTAGTTTGATCAATTAGATTGTGGAGAGTTTGAAATCTTGAAGTTAGGAACAAGTTCTCCTTTTTTCTTGATCATCGATCAATCTTCCAAGCCAAATCTGTTTAGCTTTCTTGGGGTGGTTATCATTTTGTTTATTGGGGGTTATTCTTATTATCGTTGTGAGGGTTCACCTAGAATAAGGGGGTTCTCAAATGTGATTGAGGTAGTTCTTTTTATCAGTAAGTACCTTTTGAACCAAGCTTCCTCCAAATTTGGACTTGGAGCACATTTCCACAAGTTGAAATCCAAAGTTCGTCCTTTTCGAAAATTGTCTCGACCTTCTGTGCCAAAGTTTGTCAACACAGGTACAAAACTCCTTCAAAGGCTCATAAGTACCTATTGATCCACACTTCTTCCAAACATTGACATGGAGCATATTTCGACAAGTAGAAGCACAAATGATAAGCAAATATTTGGCAATGATAGGAGCTGTAGCATTTAGAACACTTCCAAACTAAGGTGCTTACCCATGGTGAAGAATTACATTCTTTTCGGACTCAGTCTTGATCTTCTGTGCCAAAGTTTGTCCAAACAACTACAAAACTCCCTTCCAAGGTTGATAAATACCTTTTGTACCAAACTTTTTTCAAATTTGGACTTAGAGCACATTCAAAAGAGTGGAAGCCCAAAGTTCGTCTTTCTCAGAGTCTTTCTTGACCTTTTGTGCCAAAGGTTGACTGCACAAGTAGAAAACCCCATTCTAGGGTTCATAAGTATCTTTTGAACCAAACTTCGTCCAAATTTAGACCTGGAGCACATTTCGGCAAGTAGAAGTGCAAAGTTTACCCTTCTTAGACTCTTTCTTGACCTTTTGTGCCAAAGTTGGTCCATAAAGATGAAAAACTCCTTTCCAGAATTCATAAGTTTCTTTTGAACCAATCTTCCTCAAAATTTAGACTCGGAGCACGTTTCGACAAGTTACCCAAAGTTCGTCCTTTTCTGACATTGTATTGACTTTCTGTGCTAAAGTTCGATGATACAGGTACAAAACTCCTTCATGGGCTCATAAGTACCTATTGAACCACACTTCTTTCAAACCTTGACATGGATCACATTTTGACAAGTAGAAACTCAAATTTCATCCTTTTTCGGTGGTCTTTACCTTCTGTGCCAAAGTTCGTCCAAAAAGGTACAAAACCCCTTTCTAAGGTTCATAAGTACCTTTTGCACCAAACTACTTCCAAATTTCGATTGCACATATGAAAGAGTGGAAGCCTAAAGTTCATCCTTTTCAGACTTTGTCTTTGGTGCCAAAGTTCGTCCACACAAGTACAAAACTCCTTTTCAAGGTTCATAAGTACATTTTGAACCAAAATTCGTAAAAATTTAGATTTGAAGCACATTTCGACAAGTTTCCAAAGTTCATCATTTTTCGATTTTGGCTTGACCTTTTGTGCCAAAGTTCATCCACACAGGTCAAAACTCTTTTCCAAGGTTCATATATACCTTTTAGACTCAACTTCGTCTCAATTTGGACTTGGATAACATTTTGACATGTAGAATCCCAAAAGTTCGTCCTTTCCGGACTCTATTTTCACCTCAAAGTTCATTCACATAGGTACAGAACTCCTTTCCAGGGTTCATAAGTACCTTTTGAACCAAACTTCTTCCATGTTTGGACATGGAGAACATTTCGACAAGTAAAAACAAGATGTTCGTCCTTTTCAAACTCTATCTTAACCTCTTATTGGAAAGTTCGTCCACAAAGGTACAAAACTCCTTTCTTGTTCATAAGTATCTTTTGAACAATACATCATCCAAATTTTGGAGCAGATTTCTTGTTCATCCTTTTCGGATTCTGTCATGGTGTTTTGTGCCAAACTTTGTCCACATTGGTACAGAACTCCTTTCCAGGGTCCATAAGTACCTTTTGAAAAAACTGCGTTCAAAATTGGACTTGAAGAACATTTCGACAAGTAGGAATCCAAAGTTCATCCTTTACAAACTTTGTCTCGACCTCTTAGGCCAAAGTTCGTCCACACAGGTACAAACTCCTTTCTAGGGTTCATAAGTACCTTCTACAAGTAGAAACTCAAAGTTCGTCCCTTTCGTTCTTTGTCTTGATCTTTTGTTCCAAAGTTCGTCCAGATTGGTACAAAACTTCTTTCAAGGGTTCGTAAGTATCTTTCGAACCCAACTTCTTCCAAATTTGGACTTCAAGCTCATTTCAAATTGTAGAAACCCAAAGTTTGTCCTTTTCAGACTTTATCATGACCTTTTGTTCCAAAGTTCGTGAACATAGGTACAAAACTCTTTTTCAGGGTTCATAAGTACCTTTTGAATCCAACTTCTTCCAAATTCAGACATGGAGAACATTTCAACAAGTAGAAACCCAATGTTCGTCCTTTTCGAACTTTGTCGTCACCTTTTGTGCCAAAGTTTGTCCATACAGGCACAAAACTAATTTTAAGGGTTCATAAGTACCTTTTCAACTAAACTTCATCAAAATTTTGATTTGAAGCACATTTCGACAATAGAAACCCAAAGTTCGTCCTTTATGGATTTTGTCTTGACCTTTTGTGCCAATGCTCGTCCACACAGGTCGAAACTCCTTTCCAGGGTTCATATATACCTTTTGAATCCAACTTCATCCAAATTTCGACTTGGAGAACATTTCGACGAGTAGAATCCCAAAGTTCGTCCTTTCCGGACTCTATTTTCACCTTTTGTTCCAAAATTCGTCCATACAAGTACAAAACTACTTTGCAGGGACCTTTTGAACCCAACTTCTTCCAAATTTTGACATGGAGAACATTTCGACAAGTTTCCAATGTTCGTCCTTTTCGAACTTTGTCTTCACATTTTGTCCAAAGTTCATCCACACAGGTACCAAACTTTTTTCCAAGGTTCATAAGTACCTTTTGAACCAAACATCGTCCAAATTTAGGCTTAGAGCACATTTTGACAGGTAAAAACCCAAAGTTCGTCCTTTTTAGATTCTGTCTTGACCATTTGTATCAAAGTTCGTCCACACAGGTACAAAACTCCTTTCAAGTGTTCAAAAGTACCTTTTGAACCAAACATCGTCCAAATTTGGACTTGGAGCACATTTCGACAAGCAGAAACCCAAAGTTCATCCTTTTCGGATTCTGTCATGACCTTTTGTGCCAAAGTTCGTCCACACCAGTACAGAAGTCCTTCCTAAGGTCGATAAGTACTTTTTAAACCAAAGATCGTCCAAATTTGGACGTGAAGCACATTTCTACAACTAAAAACCAAAGGTTTGTCATTTTCAAACTCTGTCTTCATCTTTTGTACCAAAGTTTGTTCACAGAGGTACAAACTCCTTTCCCATTCATAAGTACCTATTAAACCAAACTTCATCCGAATTTGAACTTGGAACACATTTCGACAAGTAGAAATCCAAAGTTCATCCTTTTCGGATTCTGTCATGAGAATTTGTGCCAATGTTTGTTTGCATAGGTATAAAACTACTTTCCAGGGTTCATAACAGTGTTCATAAGTACATTTTGTCCAAAACTTCGTCAAAAATTGAATTCAAGCACATTTCGAACACTAGAAACCCAAAGATCGTCCTTTTCGGATTTTATCTTGACCTTTTGTGACAAAGTTCGTTCACATAGGCACAAAACTCCTTTCTAGGGTTCCTAAGTACCTTTTAAATCCAACTTCGTCCAAATTTGAACTTGGAGTACAATTCGAAAAGTTCGTCCTTTTCGTTCTCTATCTTGACCTTTTGTGCCATAGTTCGCCCACACAGGTACAAAAATCCTTTCCAGGTTCATTAGTACCTTTTGGACCAAACATTGTCCAAAGTTTTTCCTTTTTAGGTCTTGACCTTTTGTGCCAAAGTTTGTCCGTATAGGTACAAAACTCCTTTCCAGGGTTCATATGTATCTTTTGAACTCAACTTCATCCAAATTTGGACTTGGAGAACATTTTGACAAATAGAATCCCAAAGTTCATCCTTTCCGGACTCTATTTTCACCTTTTGTTCCATAGTTCATCTACAAAGGTACAAAATTCCTTTCCAGGTACAAGTACCTTTTGTACCAAACTTGAAACCCAAAGTTCGTTCTTTTTGGATTCTGTCTTGACTTTGGCACACACAGGTGGTCAAAACTTTTTTCCAGGGTTCATATGTATCTTTTGAATCCAACTTTATTCAAATTTGGACTTGGAGAACATTTCGATAAGTAGAATCCCAAAGTTCGTCCTTTCTGGACTCTATTTTCACCTTTTATTCCAAAGATCGCCCACACAAGTACAAACTCCTTTTTTTCACAAATGTATTGTAATTATAGTGAGGTGGGGGAACCGAACCTCCAACCTCGAGGTGGATAGTACAAGCACTAATTCCAATTGAGCTATGCTCATGTTGGCAATACAAAACTCCTTTCCAGAGTTCATAAGTACATTTTGAACACAATTTCTTACAAATTTGAACATGGAGAACATTTGTCTTTTGAATTCCAATGTTCATCCTTTTCGAAGTTTGTCTTCACCTTTTGTGCCAAAGTTCCTCCACATAGGAACAATACTCTTTTACTGGTTTATAAGTACCTATTGAACCTAACTTCATCAAAATTTGGATTGGAGAATATTTGATCAAGTAGAAACCCAAAGTTTCCTCTTTTTAAACTCTGTCTTGACCTTTTCTACCAAATTTAGTCCACAAAGGTACAAAAATCCTTTCATGTGTTCATAAATACCTTTCGAACAAAACATCGTCCAAATTTGGACTTGGAGAATATTTCATTAAGTAGAAACCCAAAGTTCATCCTTTTCGAACTCTGTTTTGACCTTTTGTGCCAAAGTTAGTCCATAAAGGTACAAAACTCCTTTCAAGTGTTCATAAGTACCTTTTGAACCAAACATCGTCCAAGTTTTGACATGGAGCACATTTCGACAAATAGAAACACAAAGTTCGTCCTTTTCAGATTTTGTCATGACCTTTTGTGCCGAAGTTCATCCACACCGATACAGAACTCCTTTCTAGGGTACATAAATACCTTTCGAATCAATCTTCGTCCAATGGACTTGAAGCACATTTCCACAAGTAGTAACCTAAAATTCGTCCTTTTTAAACTCTATAGACCTTTTGTGGCAAAGTTCGTCCACACAGGTACAAACTTCTTTCCAAAGTTCTTAAGTACCTTTTGAACCAGACTTCGTCAAAATTTGGACTTGAAGCACATTTCGACAAGTGAAAATAAAAAATCCATCCTTTTTTGACTTTGTCTTGAACATTTGTGCCAAAGTTCATCCACACTGGTACAAAACTCTTTTCTAGTGTTCATAAATACCTTTTGAACAAAACTTCGTCCAAATTTGGACTTGGAGCACCTTTCGACAAGTAGAAACCAAAAGTTCGTCCTTTTCAGATTCCGTCTTGACTATTTGTGCCAAAGTTAGTCCACAAAGGTCAACTCCGTTCAAGTCTTCATAAGTACCTTTTGAACCAAACATTGTCCAAATTTGGACTTGGAGCAAATTTCGAAAAGTAGAAACCCAAAGTTCATCCTTTTCGAATTCTTTCATGACCTTTTGTGCCAAAGTTTGTCCACACCGGTATAGAACACCTTTCCACGGTCCATAAGTATCTTTTCAACCAAATTTCATCCAAATTTGCACTTGAAGCACATTTCAACAAGTTGGAACCCAAAGTTCGTCATTTTCGAACTCTTTTTTGACCGTTAGTGCCAAAGATCGTCCACACGGGTACAAACTCCTTTCAAGGGTTCATAAGTACCTTTTCAATTAGACTTCATCAAAAATTGGACTTAAAGCACATTTCGACAAGTAGAAACCTAAAGTTCGTCCTTTTCGCACTTTGTCTAAACATTTGTGCCAAAGTTCGTCCACACAGGTATAAAACTCCTTTTCAGTGTTCATAAGTACCTTTTAAACTAAACTTTGTCAAAATTTGGACTTTGAGCACATTTCGACAAGTAGAAACCCAAACTTCGTCCTTTTCGGATTCTCTCATGAAGTTTTGTGCCAATGTTCGTCCACACAAGTACAAAACTTCTTTCCAGAGTTCATAAGTACTTTTTGAACCAAAGTTCAGAAAAAAAATGACTTGAAGCACAATTCGACAACTAGAAACCCAAAGTTCATCATTTTCGGATTCTATCTTGACCTTTTGTGCCAATGTTTGTGAACACAGGTACAAAACTCCTTTCCAAGGTTTATAAGTACCTTTTGAAACCAACTTCGTCCAAATTTGAACTTGGAGCACAATTCGAATACTAGAAACCCAAAGTTTGTCCTTTTCATTCTCTTTCTTGACCTTTTGTGCTATAGTTCGCTCAGTACAAAACTCCTTTCCATGGTTCATAAGTACCTTTTGAACCAAACATCGTCCTAATTTGGACTTGGACCACATTTCGACTTGTAGAAACCCAAAGTTTGTTCTTTCTGGATTTTGTCATGACCTTTTATGTCAAAGATCATGTACATAGGTAATAAATCCTTTCAAGGGTTCATAAGTACCTTTTGAACCAAATCTTCATCAAAATATGGACTTGGAGAACATTTAGACAAGTAGACACCCGAACTTTGTCCTTTTCGGATTCTGTCATGACCTTTTGTGCCAAAGTTCGTCCATATTGGTACAAAACACCTTTCCATGGTTCATAAGTACCTTTTTAACCCAACTTCATCCTAATTTGAACTTAGAGCATATTTCAACACGTAGAAAACTAATGTTCATCTTTTTTGGACTCAGTTTTGACTTTCTGTGCCAAAGTTTGTCACAAAGGTACCAAAATCCTTTCTAGGCTTCATAAGTACCTTTTGAACCAAACTTCGTCCTAATTTGAACTTGGAGCACATATCGACACGTAGAAACCCAAAGTTCGTCATTTTCGAACTTTGTTTTGATATTTTGTTGTAAATGTTCTTCCACAAAGGTACAAAACTCCTTTCCAGGGTTCATATGTACGTTTTGAACCCAACTTCGTCCAAATTTTGACTTGGAGAACATTGTGACAAGTAGAAACAAAAAGTTCGTCCTTTTCGGACTCTATCTGGACCTTTTTGTTCCAAAGTTCTCCACACAGGTACAAAACTCTTTTTCAAGGTTCATAAGTACCTTTTGAACCAAACTTTGTCCTATTTTAAACTTAGAGCATATTTTGACAAGTATAAACCAAAAGTTCATGCTTTTCGAACTCTGTCTTGACTTTTTGTGCCAAAGTTCCTCCACACAAGTACAAAACTCCTTTTCAGGTTTCATAAGTACCTTTTGAACAAGACTTCGTCAAAATTTTGACTTGAAGCACGTTTCGACAAGTAGAAACCCAAAGTTTGTCCTTTTCGGACTTTTCTTGAAAAAATTTGCCAAAGTTCATCCACACAGGTACAAAAGGTCCTTTCTTGTATTCACAAGTACCTTTTAAATCAAACTTCGTCCAAATTTGGACTTTGGCACAAAAGATCAAGATAAAGAACGAAAAGGACGAAATTTGGAATTCTACTTGTTGAAATGTGCTCCAAGTCCAAATTGGGACGAAGTTGGGTTCAAAAGAGACTTATGAACACATGAAAAATGTTTTGTACCTATATGGACGAACTTTGGTACAAAAGGTCAAGATAGAGTTTGAAAAAGACAAACTTTGAGTTCCTACTTGTCAAAATGTTCTTCAAGTCCAATTTTGGAAAAAGTTTGGTTAAAAAGGTACTTATTGACCCTGAAAAGGAGTTCTGTGCCGGTGTGATGAACTTTGGTACAAACGTTGTGACAGAATCCAAATCGGACGAACTTTGGGTTTCTACTTGTCGAAAATTTCTCCAAGTCTAAATTTGGACAATGAATGGTTCAAAAGGTACTTATGAAGCCTTGAAAGGAGTTTTGTACCTGTGCGGATGGATTATGGCACAAAAGGTCAAGTCAGAGAAAGAAAAGCATGAGCTTTGGGTTTCTACTTGTTGAAATGTGCTTCAAGTCTAAATTTTAATAAAGTCTTGTTCGAAAGGTACTTATGAACCCTGGAAAGAAGTTTGTACCTGTGTGGACGAATTTTGGCACAAGAGGTGAAGACAGAGTTTAAGGACGAACTTTGGGTTCCTAATTGTCGAAATGTTCTTCAAGTCCAAATTTGGATGAAGAAGTTCAAAAGGTACTTACAGACCCTGGAAAGGAGTTCAGTACCGGTGTGGATGAATCACAAAACGTAATGATAGAATCTGAAAAGGATGAACTTTGGGTTTCTACTTGTTGAAATGTGCTCCAAGTCCAAATTTGGACGATGTTTAGTTGAAAACATAATTATGACACTTGAAAGGAGTTTTGTACCTGTGTGGATGAACTTTTGGCTCAAGAGGTCAAGACAGAGTTTGAAAAGGACAAACTTTGCGTTCCTACTTGTCGAAATGTTCTTCAAGTCCAAATTTGGACCCTTGAAAGGAGTTCTGTATCGATGTGGACGAACATTGGCACAAAAGGTCATGATAGAATCCGAAAAGGATGAACTTTTGGCTTCTACTCGTCGAAATGTGCTCAAGTCCAAATTTGGACAAATTTGGATTTAAAAGGTGCTTATGAACCCTTGAAAGGACTTTTGCACCTGTGTGGATGAACTTTGGCACAAAAGGTCAAACAGAGAACGATTGACGAACTTTGATTTTCTACATGTCAAAATCTGCTCCAAGTCCAAATTTCAACAAAGTTGGGTTCAAAAGGTACTTATGAACACAGGAAAGATGTTTTGTACCTGTGTGGATGAGCTTTGGTACAAAAGATCAAGGCAAAGTATGAAAAGGATGAACTTTGGTTTCGTACTTGTCGAAATGTTCTTCAAGTCCAAATTTAGATGAAGTTTGTTCCAAAAGGTACTTATTGACCCTGGAAAGGAGTTCTGTACTAGTGTAGACAAACTTCGGCAGAAAACGTCATGACAGAATCCGAAAAGGACGAACTTTGGGTTTTTACTTGTTGGAATTTGCTCCAAGTCCAAATTTAGGCGATGTTTTATTCAAAAGGTACTTATGAATACTTGAAAGGCATTTTGTACCTATGGGGACAAACTTTGGCACAAAAGGTTAAAGACAGAGTTTGAAAAGAACGACAAAGTCTCTACGTGACGAAATGTTCTTCAAGTCTAAATTTGGAGGAAGTTGGGTTCAATAGGTACTTATCGACCCTGGAAAATATTTTGTGCCTATCTGGACGAACTTTGGCACAAAAGGTGAAGAAAAAGTTCAAAAAGAACGAACATTGGGTTTCTACTTCTCGAAATGTTCTCCAAGTTCAAATTTGGACGAATCCAAGGTATATATGAACCCTGGAGAAGAGTTTTGATCTAAATGGACGAAGTTCGGCACAAAAGGTTAAGACATAATAAAAAGGGTTGAACTTTGGGTGTCGAAATGTGCTTCAAATATAAATTTTGATGAAGTTTGGTTCAAAATGTACTTATGAATCCTAGAAAGGATTTTTGTACCTGTGTAGACAAACTTTGGAACAAAAGGTCAAGACAAAGTCCGAAAAGGACGAACTTTGGGCTTCTACAATTCGAGATAAGCTTCAGGTCTAAATTTGGAGTAAGTTGGATTCAAAAGGTACTTATGAACCCTTGAAAGGAGTTTTTACTTGTGTGGATGAACTTTGGTACAAAAACTCAAGACAGAGAATGAGAAGGACGAATTTTAGGTTTCTACTTGTCGAAATGTGCTCCAAGTCCAAATTAGGACGAAGTTGGGTTGAAAAGGTACTGAACACAAGAAAGGTAGTGGACGAATTTTGGTACAAATGGTCAAGACAGAGTTTGAAAAAGACAAAATTTGGGTTTCTACTTGTCGAATAGTTCTTCAATCCAAATTTGGGAAATGTTTGGTTCAAAAGGTACTTATTTACCCTGCAAAGGAGTTTTCTACCAGTGTGGACAAACTTTGGCACAAAAGGTCATGATAGAATTCGGAATGGACCAACTTTGGGTTTCTACTTGTCAAAATGTGTTGCAAGTCTAAATTGGGAAGAAATTGGGTTCAAAAGGTACTTATGATGAAAGGAGTTTTGTACCTTTATGGACGAACTTTAGCACAAAAGGTCAAGACAGAGAACGAAAATGATGAAATTAGGAATTCTACTTGTCGAAATGTGCTGCAAGTTCAAATTGGGACGAAGTTGGGTTCAAAAGAGACTTATGAATACACGAAAGGTGTTTTGTTTTTGTGTGGATGAACGTTGGTACAAAAGGTCAAGACAGTTTGAAAAGGACGAACTTTGGGTTCCGACTTGTCGAAAATGTTCTTCAAGTCCAAATTTGGGAAACGTTTGGTTAAAAAGGTACTTATTGACCCTGGAAAGGAGTTCTGTACTAGTGTGACAAACTTTGGCACAAAACGTCATGATGAAATATGGAATGGACCAACTTTGGGTTTCTACTTGTCGAAATGTGCTCCAAGTCTAAATTTGGACGATTTTTGGTCAAAAGGTACTTATGAACCCTGGGAAGGAGTTTTGTGTTTGTGGGGACGAACTATGTATTTGTGGGGACGAACTATGGCACAAAAGATCAAGACAGTGAAAGAAAAGCATGAGTTTTGGGTTTCTACCTTTCGAAATGTGCTTCAAGTCTAAATTTTGACGAAGTCTAATGCAAAAGATACTTATGAACCCTGAAGAGGAGTTTGCACCTGTGTGGACAAACTTTTGCACTAGAGGTATCGAGTTTGAAAAGGACGATCTTTGGGTTCTTACTTGTCGAAATGTTTTTCAAGTCCAAATTTGGATGAAGTATGAAGAATCCGGCTGGAGGGCGAATTCTCGGGTAAGTTGGGCCAGTCTTGATAATGTAAGGATTCCGGCACAACCACGAGGAATTCTGAATTGAAATTTTAAATTAAGCTTGCTAAGACAATTTAGAGAATGTTTGTAGAAGGAAATTCCTTAAGAAAAGGCCTAAAGATTAGTTATTAAAATTGTAAGTTAAATCCGAAATCTTGAGCAAGCAGGTAGCTGCTTGGGTTGAGCAAGCAAGCAGCTTTAAGGGCTTGACAAGGATGATGAGTGCATGCGTTGGAGGTTGAATGGGCACAAGGATGCACCTAAGCAGCAAACCATGCAACACATATTGAAGCCATAAGCACAAGGTTGCGTTGGACGAAAGGAGCATAAGCTGAATGATGGACGCATGGGGCATGAGTCAATGTGCCACCAGATGGGCGCATAAGCCGAGTGCTAGGCACAATCGGATGAACGGGCATGCGTTGATGTGCCACTAGATGGGTGCATAACTCGAGTGGTGGGTGAAATCGGATGAACACACGGGACATACATCGATGTGCCACCAAATGGGCGCATAATTGAGTGGTGGGCGCAATCGGAGAGACACACGGGGCATGCGTCGATGTGCCCCCAGATGGGCACATAAGTCGAGCGATGGGCACAAAGATTGCTATGCATTGGACCATGTGATAGGCAGTAGGCGTGAGTTGAAGGCTTGGACGCATGGGAGGATTGAATGCCTAACGCAATGTATGGATGCAAGGTAATGAAGTTACTGCCTAGTGTTAAGGCCTAAGAATTTGGCTAACTGTTCAATACACAGTAAGCATATTCATGAAGGAGATTGCTAAAGACTATGAGTGACTCTAAATGCTGTAAATGTTTTAAGTAAATTGCTTAAGCATATGAATGTTTCAATGACCATGAGGATACATTGGTAAGAAATGTGTTTGGGCAACTAAGTTATTAAAAGATGATAATATGCAAGTAAATATAAATAGCTCAGTACTGAGGTATACGAAGAAGGTACTTGCTTGGACTAGAAAATGAATAGCTCAGTACTGAAGTACATGGAGAAGGTACTGAAGCTTTGTCCTAGAATTTGAATGGCTCGATACTGAAGGACATGGAGAAGGTATCTGAGCAATAGTACCTAAGGTATGACGGTACTTAAACTAGAATTGTACAATGTAAGGAAAAGTTGTTATTGGTAGTGTCGAGAACACTCCATTTTTAGCCATGAATTGATGTTAAGGGATTGTGTAAAGATTCTCTCTCAACTAAGAATGCAAGTATGATTGTAGGAAGAGAATAAAAAGGGTTCCGTCCCAGTTAAGTAGTAATGTAGTAAAGAATGATAAAGAGTGAGCAAAAGGGCCACTTTAGACAATAGACTAAGGTATAGTCCAGCAAAGTAAGAAAATGTTGTGTGATTTTAATGATGACACGAATAATAGTTGCCAAGTTTATAGTTCAGTAAAAGCTTTCAGTTTAAATATGAAATTTATGTATGAACATTATGTTTGAATGTTAGTCACTCACTAGGCTTCTAGCTCAAGTTTTCAAATGTTTTCCTTTCAGGTAGCGGTCAGTTCCTAAAAGAGTTCGTTGCTCCTACTCTGCCACTTAAAGAGTCAGGTTGAAGGAAGCTTAACTGAAGACCTGTATTTAGTTAGTACACATGTGTCTGTTTAGTAACTAGTATTCAAGTTGGGGATCACTAAATTGTAAGATTCATGTACGATGCAAAACCATGTAATGTAAATGTGTTAAGTTCTGAATAATTTTTTTAGTGTATTCATGATCTGTACCTTTTAAGGGTTTAAGAATGTTTAACAGGTTAGATAGGTAGTAAGTGCCAGCAAAAGGGTTGGTAACTACTGCAGTCACAATACCATCCAAGTTAAAAGGATAATCTGGAGCGGGGTGTGACACCAATGTTCATCCTTTTCAAACTTTGACTTCACCTTTTGTGCCAAAGTTCGTCCACACAGGTAAAAAACTCTTTTCTAGGGTTGATAAGTACCTATTGAACCCAACTTCCTCCAAATTTAGGCTTGGAGAACATTTCATCAAGTAGAAACCCAGAGTTCGTTCTTTTCGAACTATGTCTTGACCTTTTATGCCAAAATTCATCCCTAAAGGTGTTCAAGTCTTCATAAGTACCTTTTGAACCAAACATCGTCCAAGACTTGGAGCACATTTCAACAAGTAGAAACCCAAAGTTCGCGATGACATGCGCCGAAGACTCGAATTTAAGCCATCTGCACGACGGTGCGCACGGGAGGCCAACATGTGCCCACGCTTGCACAACGAGTTGTGTGGAGGGGGGCAGCGATGCGTGACGCCCAGGAAGAATTGCCCTTGGCCAGAAGCTGTCTCTTATACACATCTAGATGTGTATAAGAGACAGGGTGAGCGATGCGTGACGCCCAGGAAGAATTGCCCTTGGCCAGAAGGCTCCGGGCACAACTTACGTTCAAAGACTCAGTGATTCGTGGGATCCTGCAATTCACACCAAGTATCGCATTTTCCTATGTTCTTCATCGATGCGAGAGCTAAGATATCCATTTTCGAGAGTCGTTGTGAGTGATATGACAAGAATACTCTTCCCCCTGCACGCCGAGGCCGGGGTAAGGGGCAGACAAATTCATTTCAAGTTCCTTGGCATGACCTGCGCCAGGGTGTGGTTTAGGCGCGTTAGGGGGGAGGGAGCAGGCAAAGAGCATCCTTCCTCCTGCCCCCGACGTGGACAGTTGGTTCGTAAAAGCGTTTGCAGGTTGTTTGATGTTTAGGCATCGAAAATGATCCATCCGCAAGTTCACCTATGGAAACCTTGTTACGATTTCTCCTTCCTCTAAATGATAAGGTTCAGTGGACTTCTCGCGACGTCGCGGGCAGCGAACCGCCCACGTCGCCGCGATCCGAACACTTCACCGGACCATTCAATCGGTAGGAGCGACGGGCGGTGTGTATAAAGTGTAGGGACATAGTCAACACGAGCTGACGACTCATGCTTACTAGGAATTCCTCGTTGAAGACCAACACTTGCAATGATTTATCCCCATCACGATGAAATTTCAAAGATTACCCGGGTCTGTCGGCTAAGGCTATAGACTCGTTGAATACATTAGTGTAGCGTGTGTGCAACCCATAAGATCTAAGGCATCACAGACCTGTTATTGCCTTAAACTTCCTTGGCCTAAGCGGCCATAGTCCCTCTAAGAAAATGGGCGCAGAGGGGTACCTCTGCATAGCTAGTTAGCAGGCTGAGGTCTCGTTCGTTAACGGAATTAACTAGACAAATCACTCCACCAACTAAGAACGACCATGCACCACCACCCATAGAATCAAGAAAGATCTCTCAGTCTGTCAATCCTCACTATGTCTAGACCTGGTAAGTTTCCCCATGTTGAGTCAAATTAAGCCGCAGGCTCCGGTCCTTGTGGTGCCCTTCTGTCAATTTCTTTAAGTTTCAGCCTTGCGACCATACTCCCCCCAGAACCCAAAGACTTTGATTTCCTCATAAGGTGCTGGCGGAGTCCTTAAAGCAACATCCGCCAATCCCTGGTTGGCATCATTTATGGTTGAGGCTAGGATGGTATCTGATCGTCTTCAAGCCCTCAACTTTCATTCTTGATTAATGAAAACATCATTGGCAAACAAATTAACAACCTTGGCGGAGTCCTTAGAGAAAGTTTGACTGAGTTGCACCAATCCGCTGATTACATAGGCCAATTGAATGAAAAGTTGAAGTTGTAAAAGTTAGCAAGAAAGAATCATGCTGCGCGAGCCATTAAAAATCAAGAAAGTTCATTGCTTGAAATTGATCAACCAATTCCAAATGATGGAGTTCATCCACAAGTGAAAAAGGAAGATTCCAACTGTGATGATGTTAGAGATGAAAGTGAGTGATCATCAAAGTTTGGGTGATGAGTCTGTTGGAAGGTACATAACGCAGTGGAAGAAACCAGGATCCATAAGCACTCTAATTCATTAATCTTGGCAGAAAAGAAAATATGCTTCAACAGAAATAAATGGGTTTCATGACATACCTTTGAAGAACTTCCTCTAAGCTCGAATTCAGCTACAAATCTCCTCTGAATCTTATTGTAGACCACCCCAAGATCTTCCCTACTATCCTCTTGGTGTCTAGATTGAGTAATGGGACTCAAAATAAGCCTGAATTAAGGGAATTTGGAGGAAATCTCACTACAGCAACCCAGCAGAAGGACACTTCTTCTCTCGAATTTTTCTGAAAAATTTGTTCGGTTGCATTACCTTCAAAACATTCCAATCTTTTGAATATATTGCAGACATTCATGCAAAGAGAATTGCTGCATGAGATGAAACTCATGCTTAGAGTTAACGAAGGTTGAAAAACTGGGTTGTTAGTGAGCTACATGGAAGAAGACAATGGAAAAAACCATTTTTCCATTTTGTGATTTCTTTCTTCTTTTTCAATTTTATCAAAATTGATTTCATAAATCAATTTTTTAATAAAATTGAAAATATTAATTTCATAAATTAATTTTCTTAATAAAATTAATAATAATTATTTAAACAATTTAAATAATTCCAATTAATTTAATACCATCTTCAAATATTTAAATCATATTCAAATATTATTTCTCCAATTTCATTTAATTCTAATTTGAACACTTTAAATTAATTTATCACGCTATTCTAGAGCTAATCCATTTACGAGGTAGTAGGGGGACCTCGTGGACCTACAAATCATGGGCTCCAACAATCCAAGATTAATCGGCTAAACTCATTAGACCGATCTAACCCCCATTCATTAACTAATGGGTGATTCCACTAAAGCCCATAGTTGAACTCCCCTCACTGTAGATATATTATGTCCACTCGATATAACCATGATTAGTAAGTTAACCTTTCACAGGTTGCTCGTAATAACGATTGGGTCGAATCTCTGTCTTACCCCCGAATTACCTCTTGTTCCTTAAGTCCTACTGATACCCTAGTGAACAATTGATTTGTGATCTAATCAATAAATCGAATCCCTCTCAGGCCAATGAGAGGCTGAGACGAGTTCAAGAACTAGAATCAGCACTTGAAGGGAATAACCTCTCTACTATCTCTAATTGGGTAGGAGTAAATTCCATCTTGCACCCTATGTCCCCCTATTCATCCGATTTTATCCCCAAAATGGTAAGCTTATTGAGCAGAGGCAATTGGTCTACTCTCACCATTTGCAGATCAAAGATTAATCCCGAACAAACAGAAGTTCATAGTTAGCTTAGAATTAAGGTCAAGTTACCTAAGTCTTCGCTTTGAAATAGTCAGTCTTAAACAGTAAACAACGTTATAAAGTAAGAGTGACTGGTTTCATGGTCCGATCTTGCACAAAACTCATTTGCACAGGACGTCCCCACGCTTCATGTTCCAACATGAATGAATTAGGAACACTTCATTTGTAGCACTTTACAACTCTTTGTAACAACTACATAGTAGGACGCATCCAATAGTGTTATCAGAATAAGGCACCCAACCTTATTCATATACTATAGATCATTTTGATTATTTACTCAAATCTGATCCACTTGTATGTCTCCAAATAAAGTTCAAGTACTTGTGTTAGTCAAGGGACTTTAGTTTATTGGATTTCTAAAAAACAATATATTCAATAACAATATTGAAATTTCAGAATAAGTTCTATTGTTTACAAACATCTAGTTTTAGGATATAAAACCCAACAGAGTCAACATGTGAAGTAGTCATGGAGGGAGAGAAGCTATCTGAAGTATGTGTTCGAAATGAGGTCATAACAAACTTTCTTGAGGAAAGTAAGGATAATATCACTAAGAAAACAGAGAAAAGTGAGATATTAGTGACCAAAGAAAAAGAAGAGCATGTGATTAAGAGTGGAAGTGAAGGAAAATATTCATGTGAGAAAAATTAGGGGAATAGTTTTCCAACTAACGTTCTTTCCTATTATTTTCCTTGTGTTTTATGCTACATTGAAGGCACGATGGAAGATGGTCAAGTTTGAAAATTTTCATCAAAGACGATTATGATGGATTGCGCTACAAAGAAATTTCACATTTGATTTTAGAAGAGATGAGACTTTCAAACTCTTTTCTAAAGTTTGAGATGATGATTAGAAAGTTGTGTTACAAGGCCATTTAAGATTTGAAGACGAATCTTCTCGAAGAAGAGGAGAATGATAAGCAAATAATTGGCAATGATTAGGAGTAGCATTAGAAGGGTTACTTCCAAATTAAGCTTCCAAGTATGAAGAGTTGCAACCCTTCAAGAATCAAAGCCACCAAAAGTCATAATGAATCTGGAAATTAATACTCATTCACATATTTAACATTAGATGTATCAATTTATAACAATGTATTTACATTTATGGAGGTTCATGTATGTAGTTGAAGAGTTTTGGTTGAACCTACTCAATTAGGTGAAAGGTTGTGTCCTTTCAAGTTATCTTTTCAATTAGTATAAATACCTTTGTACATTTTTCATTTCAAAAAACACTTTGAATTCTCAAGCTTTATGCTTTTTCTTTGTATTCTTTGTTTAGAATGAATGTATTAGAACTTTCAATTTAGTTTCATCGATCAAAATCTACCAAGTTTAGCTTTCTTGGGGTCATTATCATTTTGTTTATTGGGAGTTATTCTTATTATCATTGTGGGGGTTCACCTAAAATATAAGGGGGTTCTCATATTTGATTGAGGTAGTTCCTTTTATCATTTGGGTTTCTACTTGTTGACATGTGCTCCAAGTAAAAATTTGGATAATGTTTAGATCAAAAGGTACTTATGAACACTCGAAAGGAGTTTTGCACCTATGTGGACGAACTTTGGCGTAAGAGATCAAGACAGAGTTTGAAAAGGATGAACTTTGCGTTCCTACTTGTCGAAATGTTCTTCAAGTCCAAATTTGGATGAAGTTTGGTTCAAAAGGTACTTATAGACCCTGGAAAGGAGTTCTGTACCGGTGTGGACGAACTTTGGCACAAAACGTCATGTTAGAATCTGAAAAGGACGAACTTTGGATTTCTACTTGTCGAAATATACTCCAACTCTGGATAGGATGTTTGGTTCAAAACGTACTTATGAACGCTGGATAGGAGTTTTGTACCTACGGGATAAACTATGGCACAAAAGGTCAAGATAGTTTGAAATGCATGAACTTTGGGTTTTACTTGTCGAAATGTGCTTCAAGTCCAAATTTGACGAAGTCTTGTTCAAAAGGTACTTATGAACCCTGGAAAGGAGTTTGTACCTGTGTGGACAAACTTTGGCACAAGAGGTCAAAATCGAGTTTGAAAAGGACGAACTTTTGGTTCCTACTTGTTGAAATGTTCTTCAAGTTCAAATTTGGATGAAGTTTAGTTCAAAAGGTACTTATGGACTGGGGAAAGGAGTTATTTACTGGTGTGGACGAACTTTGACACAAAACATCATGAAAGAATCCGAAAAGGACGAACTTTGGATTTCTACTTGTCGAAATGTGCTCCAAGCCTAGAGTTGGATGAATTTGGGTTCAAAAGGTACTATGAACCTTTGAAAGAAGTTTTGTACCTATGTGGATGAACTTTGGCACCAAAGGTCATGATAGAGAACAGAAAGAACGAACTTTGGGTTTCTACTTGTCGAAATGTGCTCCAAGTTGGGGTCGTCTCATCAGGTGGCGGGTTGGGATGTCGAGTTGAGTTGTTGTATTGAGTGGGGTCTGGTAAGAGGGTGCATTGTAAGCTGTTTCGAGTCTTCTGGTGTGCAAATCTACTTCATCTAGTAGGAGCGGAATCGTCGGCTTCATGGGGATCGTCCCAGGATCACGCTAGCATTGCCCAACCATATGGTTTCTTTTGTTTGTGCTTGTGCTGCTTCATGGCGGGTTGACCTTCATGGTTTGATCTACCTAGTCGTCATCATGATTTTTCTTTCTTTAGCTCTTTCTGTTGTTCTCTGTTTTTTTGTTGTCCCCTGTTTGTGGGGTTTCTCTTGTTTCTTTCTTCTCTTACCCTGGTAGGTTATTTTGTTTAGATTCTGTTTGGCTTTGTTATGTGGTTTCTGTTAAGACTTGTTTAGCTTATGCTTTTGATGTGATACTTTGATCTCGAGCTGTGGGATCCTCCTTGTTATTGTATAACAATATTACCTATTCAGAAAAACAAATGTGCTTCAAGTCCAAATTTGGACGATGTTTAGTTCAAAGGTAATGAACACTTGAAAGGAGTTTTGTACCTGTGTGGATGAACTTTAGTACAAGAGGTCAAGACAGAATTTTAAACGGACGAACTTTGGGTTCCTACTTGTCAAACTATTCTACAAGTCGAAATTTGGACAAATTTTGGTTCAAAAGGTACTTATGAACCAAGGAAAGTAGTTCTGTATCGGTGTGGATGAACTTTGGCACAAAACGTCATGACAAAATTTGAACAGGACAAACATTGGGTTTCTACTTGCCGAAATGTTCTCCAAGTCAAAATTTGGACAATGTTTAGTTTAAAAAGTACTTATGAATATTTGAAAGGAGTTTTGTAACTTTGTGGACGAACTTTGGCACAAAAGGTCAAGACAGAGCTTGAAAAGAACAAACTTTTGCTTTCTACTTGACGAAATGTTTTCCAAGTCCAAATTTGGAGGAAGTTGGGTTCAATAGGTACTTATTTCCTGGACAAGAGTTTTGTACCTGTGTGGATGAACTTTTGTACAAAAAGTGAAGACAAAGTTCAAAAAGGATGAACATTGTATTTCTACTTGTCGAAATCTTCTCCATTTCCAATTTTAGAAGAAGTTTTGTTCAAAAGGTATTTATGAACCCTGAAAAACGAGTTTTATACCTGTGTGAATGGACTTTGAAACAAAAGGTTAAATTAGAGTTAGGAAATGACGAACTTTGGGATTCTACATGTCGAAATGTTCTCCAAATCTAAATTTGGATGAAGTTGGGTTTACAAGGTACATCTGAACCTTGGAAAAGAGTTTTGACCATTGTGGACGAACATTGGCAAAAAAAAGGTCAAGACCGAATCCAAAAAGGATGAACTTTAGGTTTCTACTTTGGCACAAAACATCAAGACAGGATTCGAATAGAAAAGGTTTCTACTTGTCGAAATGTGCTCCAAGTTCAAAGTTGGATGAATTAGGGTTGAATAGTTACGAACCCTTGAAAGGTTTGTACCTGTCTGGATGAATTTTTTGTACAAAAGGTCAAGATAGAGTTTGAAAAGTATGAATTTTGGGTTCCTACTTGTCGAAATGTTCTTCAAGTCAAAATTTGGACAAAGTTTGGTTCAAAAGGTACTTATTGACCTTGGAAATGAGTTCTGACCGGTGTGGACAAACTTTGGCACAAAACGTCATGAAAGAATCTGAAAAGAATGAACTTTGGGTTTCTACTTGTCGAAATGTATTCTAAGTCTAAATTTGGATGATGTTTGTTTCAAAAGGTACTTATGAACCCTGGAAAGAAGTTTTGTACCTGTGAGGATGAACTATGGCACAAACGGTCAAGATAGAGTACGAAAAGGACAAACTTGGAGTTTCTACTTGTCGAATGTGCTTCAAGTCCAAATTTTGACGAAGCCTTGTTCCAAAGGTACTTATGTTCATGGAAAGGATTTTGTACTGTTGTGGACGAACTTCGGTATAGAATGACTGACAGAATCCCAAAAGGTCGAACTTTGGGTTTTTACTTATTGAAATGTGCTCCAAGTCCAAATTTGGACAATGATTGGTTCAAAAAGTACTTATGAACACTTGAAATGATTTTTGTACTTTTGTGGTCGAAGTTTGGCCAAAAAGATCAAGACAGAGTTCGAAAAGAACGAACTTTGGGTTTCTACTTGACGAAATGTTCTATCCAAATTTGGAGGAAGTTGGGTTCAATATATTTATCAACCCTGGAAAAGAGTTTTGTACCTGTATGGACAAAACTTTGGCACAAAAGGTGAAGACAAAGTTTGAAAAGGACGAACATTGGGTTTCTACTTGTCGAAATTTTCTCCACGTCCAAATTTGGAAGAAGTTGGGTTGAAAATGTACTTATGAACCCTTGAAAGAAGTTTTGTACCTGTGTGAACGAACTTTGGAACAAAAGGTGAAAATAGAGTACGAAAATGACGAACTTTGGGATTCTACATGTCGAAATGTTCTACAAGTCCAAATTTGGACGAAGTTGGGTTTAGAAGGTATATGAACCCTAGAAAAGAATTTTGACTTTTGTGGACGAACTTTGACACAAAAGGTCAAGATAGAATCCAAAAAAATGAACTTTTGGTTTCTACTTTGGCACAAAACGTGATGACAGAATCCGAAAAGGACGAACTTTGGGTTTCTACTTGTCAAAATGTGCTCTAAGTCCAAATTTGGACGAATTTGGGTTCAAAAGATACTTATGAACCCTTGAAAGGAGTTTTGTAACTGTGTGGACGAACTTTGTCACAAAAGGTCAAGACAGAGAACGAAAAAGACAAACTTTGTATTTCTACTTGTCGAAATGTGCTCCAAGTCCAAATTTCAACGATGTTACGTTCAAAAGGTACTTATGAACACAGGAAAGGTGTTTTGTACTTGTGTGGACGAACTTTGGTACAAAAGGTCAAGATAGAGTTTGAAAAGGCTGAACTTTGGGTTCTTACTTGTCGAAAGTTTTTCAAGTCCAAATTTGGACAAAGTTTGATTCAAACGGTACTTATCGACCATGGAAAGGACTTCTGTACCGGTGTGGACGAACTTTGGCACAAAACATGACAGAATCCGAAAAGGACGAACTTTGGATTTCTACTTGTCGAAATGTGCTCCAAGTCCAAATCTGGATGAAGTTGGGTTTAAAAAGAACTTATGAACCCTTGGATGGAATTTTGTAACTATGTGGACGAATTTTGGCACAAAAGGTCAAGACAGAGAATCAAAAGGACGAACTTTGGTTTTTTACTTGTCCAAATGTGCTCCAAGTCCAAATTTCGACGAAGTTGGGTTCAAAAGGTACTTATGAACACCGGAATGGTGTGTTTATACCTGTGTGGATGAACTTTGGTACAAAAGGTCAAGATAAAATTTGAAAAGGACGAACTTTGGGTTCCTACATGTCGAAATGTGCTCCAACTCCAAATTTGGACGGTGATTGGTTCAAAAGTTACTTATTGACCGTTGAAATGAGTTCTGACTGGTGTGGACGAACTTGGCACAAAATATCATGAAAGAATCCGAAAAGGACAAACTTTGGGTTTCTACTTATCGAAATGAGCTCCAAGTCCAAATTTGGACAATGTTTGGTTCAAAAAGTACTTATGAACCCTAGAAAGAAGTTTTGTACCTGTGGAGATGAAGTATGGCACAAAAGATCAAGGCAGAGAACGAAAAGAACGAACTTTAGGTTTCTACTTGTCCAGATGTGCTTCAAGTCCAAATTTTGACGAAGTCTTGTTCAAAAGGTAGTTATAAACCATGGAAAGGAGTTTTCGGACAAACTTTGGCAAAAAAACGTCATGACAAAATCCAAAACGGTCGAACTTTGGGTTTTTACTTATTGAAATGTGCTCCAAGTCCAAATTTGGACGATGTTTGGACTGGTGTGGCCGAAACGTGAAACTCTTGTCGTAGTTTTGCGATCTCAGGGGCAGACACTTTTTTTTTTGTTATCTAAAGGCATTGATTCTGAAGTTGGTGAATACTTGAAATGAGGTTTGTACCTTTTTGGACGAACATTGGCCAAAAAGTTCAAGACAAAGTTTGAAAATAACAAACTTTGGGTTTCTACTAGACGAAATGTTCTCCAAGTCCAAATTTGGAGAAAGTTGGGTTCAATAGGTACTTATCAACCCTGGAAAAGAGTTTTGTACCTATGTGGACAAAACTTTGGCACAAAAGGTGAAGACAAAGATCGAAAAGGACGAACATTAGATATCTACTTGTCGAAATGTTCTCCATGTACAAACTTCAAAGAACTTGTGTTGAAAAGGTACTTATGAGCCCTGGACAGGAGTTTTGTAACCATGTGAATGAACTTTCAAACAAAAGGTGAAAATAGTGTCCGAAAAGGATGAACTTTGGGAAAGGACGAACTTTAGGTTTCTACTTTAACACAAACATCATGACAGAATCCAAAAAGAACGAACTTTGGGTTTACTTGTCAAAATGTTCTCTACGTCCAAATTTGGATGAAGTTAGGTTCAGAAGGTACTTATGAACTTCTGAAAGGAGTACATACTTGTGTAGACAAACTTTGGCATAAAACGTCAAGATCGAGAACGAAAAGGACGAACTTTGGGTTTCCACTTGTCGAAATGTTCTTCAAGTCCAAATGTCGAGAAGTTGGGTTCAAAAGGTACTTATAAACAAAGGAATGGTGTTTTGTACCTGTGTCAAAGAACATTAGTACAAAAGGTAAAGGCAGAGTTTGAAAAGGCCAAACTTTGGGTTCCTACTTGTCGAAATGTTCTTCAAGTCCAAATTTGGACAAAGATTGTTTCCAAAGGTACTTATTGACCTTGCAAAGGAGTTCTGTATCGATGTGGACGAACTTTGGCACAACAGAATCCGAAAAAGATGAACTAAAGGTTTCTACTCGTAGGAATGTGCTCCACGTCCAAATTTGGACGAATTTGGGTTCAAAAGGTACTTATGAACCCTTGAAAGGAGTTTTGTACCTTTGTAAACGAACTTTGGCACAAAACGTCAAGATAGAGAACTAAAACGACGAACTTTGGGTTTCTACTTGTCGAAATGTGCTCCATTTCCAAATTTTGACGATGTTTGGTTCAATAGGTACATATGAACACTTGAAAGAAGTTTTGTACCTTTGTGCACGAACTTTGGCACAAAAGATCAAGACAAAGTTCAAAAAGAACGAACTTTGGGTTTCTAATTGACGAAATGTTCTCTAAGTCCAAATTTTGAGGATGTTGGGTTCAATAGGTACTTATCAACCATGCAAAAATAGTTTTTTACTTGTGTGGACGAACTTCGGCACAAAAGGTGAAGAAAAAGTTTGAAAAGGACGAACATTGTGTTTCTACGTGTTGAAATGTTCTCCATGTCCAAATTTGGAAGAAGTTGGGTTCTAATGGTGAACCCTGGAAAGGAGTTTTGTACTAGTGTAAATGAACTTTGGAACAAAAGGTGAAAATAGGGTCCAGAAAGGATGAACATTGGGATTCTATCTGTCGAAATGTTCTCCAAGTCCAAATTTGTACAAAGTTGGGTTTAAAAGGTATATATGAATCCTGGAAAAGTGTTTTCACCTGTGTGGACGAACTTTGGCACAAAAGGTCCAGAACGAATCCGAAAAGGATGAACTTTAGGATTCTACTTTGGCACAAAACATCATGAAAGAATCCGAAAAGGACGAAGTTTGGGTTTCTACATGTGAAATGTGCTCCAAGTCCAAATTTGGACGAAGTTGGGTTCAAAAGGTACTTATGAACCCTTGAAATGAGTTTTTTACCTGTACGGATGAACTTTGGCACAAAAGGTCAAGACAGAGAACGAAAAGGACGAACTTTAGGTTTCTACTTGTCGAAATGTGATTCAAGTCCACATTTCCAGAAGTTAGGTTCAAAAGGTACTTATGAACATAGAAAAGGTGTTTTGTACCTGTATGAACGAACTTTGGGACAAAAGGTCAAGGCAGAGTTTGAAAAGGCCGAATTTTGGGTTCCTATACCTGTATGGATGAATTTTGGCACAAGGATAGAGAATGAAAAGGACGAACTTTGGCTTTCTTGTCGAAATGTGCTCCAAGTCTTGACGAAGTTGGGTTCAAAAGTTAATGAACATAGTAAAGGTGTTTTGTACCTGTGTGAATCAACTTTGATACAAAAGGTCAAGATAGAGTTTGAAAAGAATGAACTTTGGGCTCCTACTTGTCAAAATGATCTTGCAGTCCAAATTTGGAAAAAGTTTGCTTCAAGAGGTACTTATTGACCCTTGAAATGAGTTGTGACTAGTGTGGACGAACTTTGGCACAAAACGTAATGAAAGAATCTTTAAAGGACAAACTTTGGGTTTCTACTTGTCGAAATGTGCTCCAAGTCCAAATTTGGACGGTGTTTGGTTCAAAAGTTACTTATTGACCCTAGAAATGTGTTATGACCGGTGTGGATGAACTTTGGCACAAAACGTCATGAAAGAATCCGAAAAGGACGAACATTGGGTTTCTACTTGTCTAAATTGGGACGACGTTTGGTTCAAAAGGTACTTTTGAACCCTGGAAAGAAGTTTTGTACCTATAGGGATGAACTATGGCTCAAATGGTTAAGACAAAGAACGAAAATGACAAACTTTGGGTTTCTACTTGTCGAAATGTGCTTCAAGTCCAAATTTTGACGAAGTCTTGTTCAAAAGATATTGATGAACCCTGGAAAGGAGTCTGTACTTGTGTGGATGAACTTTGGCTCAAAACGTTATGACAGAATCCGAAAAGGTCGAACTTTAGATTTCTACATAACAAAACGTACTCCAAGTCCAAATTTGGACGATTTTTAGTTCAAAAGGTACTTATTCACTTGAAATGTGTTTTATACGTTTGTGGATGAACTTTTGCACAAAAGGTCAAGAAAAAGTTCGAAAAGAATGAACTTGGGGTTTCTATGTCACAGCCCACCCTAGACCACCCTCCGAGCCTGGGAGAGGGATCCGACTGCAGCAGTTATCAATGCTTTGGTCGACACTTACTGTCTAGTAACTCTTGCAGAAATAACTCTGGTACCAATATACAAATTCATATATAGTGGACTGATTAAGTCAAGGAGGCAAACTACAACGATTTTAAGTAGGCCCATTTCATTACCACAATGTAACATTTATACAACTCAAAGACCTAACAACAAAGTTTACAACAACAACCGTAAAACCCTCTGAAAGTGTACTATGGCATGTGGTAGACCTTGACCTTAGCAGCACCCTGGAACTCCTCACCTTCTGCTAACTGAGGGCAGGAGGGGGGGGGGGGGCGGAGTAAAAACATTAAACATGAACATGAGCTACAAAGCCCAATGAGTAGTGCCTTTAGATAAACAAATAACTTTGTCAACTTGGGAAAGCAATACTAAGAACATTACCACAAGTTCATTATTATTTTCCAGCCAAACCGCTGGACAATCCCCAGCTCGACAGCTGGTTACAACAATCAACCCCAATTTGATCGCTGGTTATCACATAATAAAACATCCCCAGCTATACTATTGGTTATCCCTGGCATGATCCTACATTTTCCCCAGTGTTTTCACACGTATACTCAAACAATGTATCAACAATTCCTGTGGAAACTTTCCCTATACCCTATTATCCCGCCAATGTGCACATCGAAGCCAACTATATTTTTCCTCCGCTAGCTATGCTTAGGTAACATGACTATATTTCCCCCCGGTCGTCACCGACTATAATTTTTCGCCGACCGAAGCCAACTATATTTTTCCTCCAAGTACCTTTTCAAGCATGCTAATTATATATCCTGGGTACAATTCCAGTTTCCAACACAAACATACAAGCAATATCTTAACAAGCATTGTAATCAGATAAATATATATCCCTGATCATGCCAATTTAATATTATCCCCTATATATATTTATCTATATATAGTAATTATATCAACAATACAACACACAATAACCACTCATCTTGGTTAGTTAGGAACTTTCCTTTCTGAAGTTCCTTAGGTTTCCTTGGTTTCCCTTTTGAACCCTAAATTCCAGATTCAAATGTCAGCTTAGTTTACTCATAGTTCCAGATCTTATTTTCAGATACTTCCAAATAAACATGTTCTAAAATGTCTCAGGAATCTTACTCTCAAATTAGCTCATAAATCCTCGTGGTTTGGCGGGAATCATCAAAATATCAAGACTAGCCCAGCTTACCCGACAACTCGATCCTTCTGTATTTTCCTCATTCTCCAGCCCGATTCCTTGGAACTTCTTCTCCAAAAGCCCCTCCATGAAAACTAAACCCCTTTAGATTTCAGATGGCTTTGGAATCATATCAAACGCACGAGTATTCTGGGAGAACTTCTCGTTCCAAGTTGATGGTGCTTTTCAGACTTCACTGTCCAATGCGTTCTGTTTGAACTTCTCTGTCCAACGCATGGATTTTGCTCTAGCGCAAGGTTTCCTCAACTCTCCCACTCTTCTTAAATGTATTTTGAGTTGTGATATGAAGAATGAAGTCTTTGGTCCTATTTATAGGCGTCCAAGATTGCTCCATGGTCGATACCTCCTACTTGGCCGAATGACCAAGTGTCTCTTCCTTACACCATCAACGCAATCTTGCATCAACACAACCCAATGTGTCTTCTTCTCCTTTCACCAACGCATGGCCCTTACCTTTGTATGTCTTCTTATGCTACCACCTCTTTTACTTAAGGCTTAAGAATTCTTCCTAACAAGCCACATGTCCGGATGACATCCTCCACGAGTTCATCCTTCATATGCGTCCACAAACTTTTCCAACGCATCAACACAACTTCTTCCAATGTATTGGTCCCTTCCAACGCATCAACACAACTTCTTCCAACGCATTGGTCCCTTCCAATGCATCAACACAACTTCTTCCAACGCATTGGTCCCTTCCAATGCATCAACACAACTTCTTCCAATGCATTGGTCCTTTCCAACGCATCCCACACAACATTCTATACTTGGCCAAATTTCCAAATTTTCCCTCCTTCCAATGCATCCCACACAATGTTCTATACTTAGCAAAATTTGCAAATTTTCCCTTTGCCCAAGTACTCTTTCCAAGATCTTGTGGCCAATGCATAGCAATGCCTCAACACTTAGTCAATTTTCAGGGATTTAAGCTTAACTCAAAGCTACTCACATAGCAATGCCTAGTCCAACACTTAGTCAATTTTCAAGGATTTAAGTTTAACTCAAAGCTACTCACATAGCAATGCCTAGTCCAACACTTAGTCAATTTTTAGGGATCTAAGCTTAACTCAAAGCTACTCAAGGAAAATCTATTCAACACTTAGAAATTTCCTTCTCTTCAACATAGGATTTAACTTTTTCCTAGTTAATCCCTTAATCACCTACTTAAGTAGGAAAAATGGAAATCCGAATTTTACATTCTACTCCACAAAATGTTCTCCAAGTCTAAATTTGTAGGAATTTTGGTTCGATAGGTACTTATCAACCCTGGAAAAGAGTTTTGTACCTGTGTGGACGAAACTTTGACACAAAAGGTGAAGACAAAGTTCGGAAAAGATGAACATTGGGTTTCTTTCTACTTGACGAAATGTTCTCCATGTCCAAATTTGGAAGAAGTTGGATTCAAAAGGTACTTATGAACCCTGGAAAGGAGTTTTGTCCTTGTGTGAATGACCTTTGGAATAAAAGGTGAAAATAAAGTTCGAAAACGACGAACTTTTGGATTCTACATGTCAAAATGTTCACCAAGTCCAAATTTGGACGAAGTTGGGTTTAAAAGGTACATATGAACCCTGGAAAAGAGTTTTGACCTTTGTGGACGAACTTTGGCATGAAAGGTCCAGACATAATCCAAAAAGGACGAACTTTGGATGTCTACTTGTCGAAATGTGCTTTAAATCAAAATTTTGACGAAGTTTGCTACAATATGTACTTATGAACTTTGGAAAGGAGTTTTGTACCTTTGTGGACGAACTTTGGCACAAAAGGTCAACACAAAGTCTGAAAAGGACGAACTTTGGGTTTCTACAATTCGAAATGAGCTTCATGTCCAAATTAGGACGAAATTGGGTTCAAAAGGTACTTATGAACCCTTGAAAGCAGTTTTGTACTTGTGTAGATGAACTTTGGCACAAAAAGTTAAGACAGAGAACGAAAAGGACGAACAAGGTTTCTACTTGTCAAATTGTGCTCCAAGTCCAATTTTGGATGAAGTTGGGTTCAAAATATATTTATGAACATAGGAAATGTGTTTAGTAGTATGGATGAACTTTGGGGCAAAAGGTCCACAGAGTTTGAAAATGATGAACTTTGGGTTCCTATTTGTCAAAATGTTCTTCTATTCCAAATTTGGACAAAGTTTGGATCAAAAGGTACTTATTGACCTTGGAAAGGAGTTCTGTACCGATGATGATGAAGTTTGGCACAAAACGTCATGACAGAATCCAGAAATGACAAACTTTGGGTTTCTACTTGTTGAAATGTGCCAAAGTTCGTCTACAAAGCTCAAACCTCTTTTCCAGGAATGTACCTTTTAAACCCAACTTCATCAAATTTGAACTTGGAAAACATTTCGACATGTTCCCAAAGTTTGTTCACACAGGTACAAAACACTTTTCCAGGGTTCATAAGTACCTTTTTAACCTAACTTCTTCCAAATTTGGACATGGAGAACATTTCGATAAGTAGAAACCCAATGTCTGTCGTTTTCAAACTCGATCTTCACCTTTTGTGCCAAAGTTTTGTCCACATAGGTACAAAACTCTTTTCCTGGGTTGATAAGTACCTATTGAACCCAACTTCCTCCAAATTTGGACTTGGAGAAAATTTTGTCAAGTACAAACCCAAACTTCGTTCTTTTCGAACTCTGTCTTGACCTTTTTGGCCAAAATTCGTCCACAAAGGCACAAAACTCATTTCAAGTGTTCTTAGTACCTTTTGAACCAAACATCATCCAAATTTGGACTTGGAGCAGATTTAAATAAGTAAAAACCAAAAGTTCGATCTTTTTGGATTTTGTCATGTCGTTTTGTGCCAAAGTTTGTCCACACCGGTACAAACTCCTTTCCATGGTTCATAAGTACCTTTTGAACAAGACTTCATCAAAATTTCGACCTGAAGCACATTTCGACAAGTAGAAACCCAAAGTTCGTCATTTTTGTTCTCTGTCTTGACCTTTTGTGCTAGTTTGTCCCCAAAGGTACAAAACTTCTTTCAAGGGCATAAGTACCTTTTAAACCAAACATCACGCAAAATTGGAATTGGAGCACATTTCGAAAAGTAGAAACCCAAAGTTCACCCTTTTTGGATTCTTTCATGATGTTTTGTGCCAAAGTGTGTCCACACCAGTTAGAACTCATTTTTAGGGCCAATAACTACCTTTTGAACCAAACTTTGTCCAAGTTTGGACTTGAAGAACATTTTGACAAATAGAAACCCAAAGTTCGTCCATTTCAAACTCTGTCTTAATATTATTTCATCTACACAAGTACAAAACTCCTTTCCTGTGTTCATAAGTACCTTTTGAACCAAATTTCATCGAAATTTGGACTTGGAGCACATTTCGGCAAGTAGAAAGCCAAAGTTCATCCTTTTCGTTCTCTGTCTTGACCGTTTGTGCCAAAATTCATCCATACAGGTACAAAACTCTTTCCAAGGGTTTATAAGTACCTTTTGAACCCAACTTCTTCCAAATTTGGACTTGGAGCACATTTCGACAAGTAGAACCCAAAGTTCGTCCTTTTCAGATTCTGTCATGAAATTTTGTGCCAAAGTTCATCCACACCAATACAGAATTCCTTTCCAAGGTCAACAAGTACCTTTCGAAAAAATTTAGTCAAAATTTGGACTTGAAGAACAATTCAACTAGTAGGAACCCAAACTTCAGCCTTTTCAAAATTCTGTCTTGACCTTTGGTACCAAAGTTCATCCACAAAGGTACAAAACACTTTTCCTGTGTTCATAAGTATCTTTGAACCCAACTTCATTGAAATTTGGACTTGGAGCACATTTCGACAAGTAGAAAATCAAAGTTCATCATTTTCGTTCTATCTTGACCTTTTGTGCCAAAGTTCGTCCACATATCTGCAAAACTCCTTTCAAGTGTTCATAAGCACCTTTTAAACCCAAATTTGTTCAAATTTTGACTTGGAGCATCGACAAGTGGAAACCAAAGTTTGTCCTTTTCGGATTCTATCATGAAATTATGTGCCAATGTTCATCGACACCGGTACAAAACTCCTTTCCAGGGTCCATAGGTACTGTTTGAACCAAACTTTATCCAAATTTGGACTTGAAGAACATTTCGACAAGTAGGAACGCAAAATTTGTTCTTTTCAAACTCTGTCTTAACCTCTTGCGCCAAAGTTCATCCACACAGGCATCTTTTCACTAAGTATCTTTTATTTAAATGTCATCCAAATTTTGACTTGGAGCACATTTCAACAAGTAGAAACCAAAAGCTCATGCCTTTCTTTCTCTGTCTTGACCTTTTGTGCCATAGTTCGTCCCCAGAAGTACAAAACTCGTTCCTAGGGTTCAAAGTACCTTTTGAACCAAACATCGTCCAAATTTAGACTTGGAGCATATTTTAACAAGTAGAAACCCAAAGTTGGTCCTTTCCAAATTCTGTCATGACTTTTTGTGCCAAAGTTCGTCACCCCGATACAAAACTCCTTTCTAGGGTCATTAAGTACCTTTTTAACTAAACTTTTTCCAAATTTAGACTTGAAGAATATTTCGACAAGTAGGAACCCAAAGTTCATCCTTTTCAAACTCTGTCTTGACATTTTGTACCAAAGTTCGTCCACACAAGTACAAAACACCATTCGTGTGTTCTTGTCTCTTTTGAACCTAACTTCGTCCCAAATTGGACTTGTAGCACTTTTCGACAAATAGAATTCTAAATTTCGTCGTTTTCATTCTCTTTCTTGACCTTTTGTGCCAAAGTTCGCCCACACACCTACAAAACTCCTTTCAAGGGTTCATAAGTACCTTTTGACCCAAATTCGTCCAAGTTTGGACTTGAAGCACATTTTGATAAGTAGAAACCAAAAGTTCGTCCTTTTCGGATTCTATCATGACATTGTATGCCAAAGTTCATTCACACCGATACAAAACTCCTTTTCTGGGTCAATAAGTACCTTTTGGAACAAACGTCGTCCAAATTCGGACTTGTCATTTTGACAAGTAGGAACCCAAAGTTCATCCTTTTCATACTTTGTCTTGACCTTTTGTACCAAAGTTCGTCCACACAAGTGCAAAAAACCTTTCTCGTGTTCATAAGTCTCTTTTGAACCCAACTTCATCCCAATTTGGACTGCGAGCACATTACGACAGGTAGAATTTCAAATTTCGTCCTTTTCGTTCTTTGTCTTGACCATTTGTGCCAAAGTTCGTCCACCCAGGTATAAAACTCCTTTCAAGGGTTCATAAGTACCTTTGGAACCCAACTTCATCCAAATTTAGACTTGGAGCACATTTCGACAAGTAGAAACCCAAAGTACCTTTTGGGATTTTATCACGACGTTGTGTGCCAAAGTTCGTCCACATCGGTACAAAACTCCTTTCCAGGGTCAATAAGTACCTATTGAACCAAACTTTTTTCAAATTTGGACTTAAAGAACTATTCGACAAGAGCCAAAGTTTGTCTTTTTCAAACTCTGTCTTGACCTTTTGTACCAAAGTTTGTCCACACAGGTACAAAAATCCTTTTGTTATTCATAAGTACCTTTTCAACCCAACTTCGTCCCAATTTGGACTTAGAGCATATTTCGACAAAAAGAAACCTAAATTTCGTCCTTGTCGTACTGTTTTGACCTTTTGTGCCCATGTTCGTCGACACAAGTACAAAACTCCTTTCAAGTGTTCAAAAGTACCTTTTGAATCCAACTTCATCCAAATTTGTACTTGAAGCTTATCTCGAATTGTAGAAGCCCAAAGTTCGAGCTTTTGACCTTTTGTTTCACAGTTCGTCCACACAGGTACAAAACTCCTTTCCAGGGTTCATTAGAACATTTTGAACCAAACTTCGTCAAAATTTAGATTTGAAGCAGATTTCGACAAGTAGAAACCCAAAGTTCAACCTTTTTTTATTCTGTCAGTTGTGCCATACTTTCGTCCACATGGGTCAAAACTCTTATCTAAGGTTCATATGCACCTTGGATTTGTCCAAATTTGGACTTGAAGAACATTTTGACAAGTAGAAACCCAATGTTCGTCCTTTTCAAACTTTGTAACCTTTTGTGCCAAAGTTCTTCCAGATAGGTACAAAACTCTTTTCCAGGGTTGATAATTACCTATTGAACCCAACTTCCTCCAAATTTGGACTTGGAGAATATTTTGTCACATAGAGACCCAAAGTTCGTTCTTTTCGAACTTTGTCAACCTTTTGTGCCAAAGTTTGTCCCCAAAGGTACAAAACGCCTTTCAAGTATTCATAAGTACCTTTTGAACCAAACATCATCCAAATTTGGACTTGGAGCAAATTTCGACAAATAGAAACCAAAATTCGTCCTTTTCAGATTCTGTCATGAAGTTTTATGCCAAAGTTTGTCCACATTGATATAGAACTCCTTTCCAAGGTTCATAAGTACCTTTTGGAACAAACGTCGTCCAAATTTGGACTTGAAGAACATTTCGACAAGTAGGAACCCAAAGTTCGTCCACACAGGTACAAAACACCTTTCCTGTGTTCATTAGTACCTTTTGAACCTAACTTCATTGAAATTTGGACTTGGAGCACATTTCGACATGTAGAAAACCAAATTTCGTCTTTGTTCTCTGTCTTCACCTTTTGTGCCAAAGTTCTTCCACACAGGTGCAAAACTCCTTTCAATGGTTCATAAGCACCTTTTAAACCCAAATTTGTCAAAATTTGGACATGGAGCATATTTCGACAAGTAAAAACCAAAAGATCATCCTTTTTCGATTATATCATGACGTTTTGTGCCAATGTTTGTCCACATCGGTACAGAAGTCCTTTCCAGGGTCCAAATTTGGACTTGAAGAACATTTTTGCAAGTAGGAATGCAAAGTTCGTCCTTTCAAACTCTGTCTTGATCTCTTGCGCCAAAGTTCGTTGATACAGGTACAAAACTTCTTTCAAGTGTTAATAATAATTTTTTCAAATAAACATCGTCCAAAGTTGGATTTGGAGCACATTTCAATAAGTAGAAACCCAAAGTTCATCATTTTCGCATTCTATCATGACGTTTTGTGCCAAAGTTCATCCACACCGGTACAGAGCTCCTTTCTAGGGTTTATAAGTACCTTTTGAACTTCTTCGTCCAAATTTGGACTTGACGAACATTTCGACAAGTAGGAACCTGTAGTTCGTCCCTTTCAAACTCTGTCTTGACCTCTTGTGCCAAAGTTTGTCTACACAGGTACAAACTGCTTTCCAGGGTTCATAAGTACTTTTTGTTCAAGACTTCGTCAAAATTTGGACTTGAAGCACATTTAGACAAGTAGAAACCCAAAGCTCGTGCTTTTCTTTCTCTATCTTGTCCTTTTGTGCCATAGTTCATCCCCACAGGTACAAAACTCCTTTCCAGGCTTCATAAGTACCTTTTGAACCATTCATCGTCGAAATTTAGACTTGGAGCACATTTCGACAAGTAGAAACCCAAAGTTCATCCTTTCTTGATTCTGTCATGACGTTTTGTGTCAAAGTTCGTCACACCGGTATAGAACTCCTAGGGGGTTTAAATAAGTACCATTTTAACCAAACTTTTTCCAAATTTGGACTTGAAGAACATTTTGACAAGTAGGAACCCAAAGGTCACCCTTTTCAAACTCTGTCTTGACCTTTTGTACCAAAGTTCATCCATATAGGTAGAAAACACCTTCCACGTGTTCATAAGTCTCTTTTGAACCCAACTTCGACCCAATTTGGACATGGAGCACATTTCGAGAAGTAGAATTCCAAATTTCGTCCTTTTCGTTCTCTGTCTTGAACTTTTGTGCCAAAGTTCGTCCACACAGATACAAAACTCCTTTCAAGGGTTCATAAGAAATTTTTTAACCCAAATTCATCCAACTTTGGACTTGAAGCACATTTCGACAAGTAGAAACCAAAAGTTCGTCCTTTTGGGATTCTATCATGACGTTGTATGCCAAAGTTCGTCCACACCGGTACAAAACTCCTTTCCAGGGTCAATAAATACCTTTTGAATCAAAATTTTTCCAAATTTGGACTTGAAGAACTGTTCGACAAGTAGAAACCCAAAGTTCGTCTTTTTCAAATTCTGTCTTGACCTTTCATTCGAAAGTTCGTCTGCACAGGTACAAAATACAGGTACCTTTTCAACCCAACTTCATCCCAATTTGAACTTGGAGCATATTTCGACAAGTAGAAACCTAAAGTTCCCACTTGTCGTTTTATATATTGACCTTTTGTGCCAAAGTTCATCCAGATAGGTACAAAAATCCTTTCAAGGGTTCATAAGTACCTTTGAACCCAACTTCCTCGAAATTTGGACTTGAAGCACATTTCATCCAAGTTCAAATTAGACAAAGTGCGTAAAGGATGAACTTTAAACTCATCGATATGTGCTTCAAGTCCAAATTTTGATGAAGTCTGGACAGGAGTTTGTACTTGTGTAGACGAATTTTGGCACTAATGACCAAGACAGAGTTTGAAAATGACGAACTTTGGCTTCCAACTTGTTGAAATGTGCTTTAAGTGCAAATTTGGATGAAATTTGTTGAAAATATGGCCTGGAAAGGTGTTCTGTACCGGTGGGGACGAACTTTGGAACAAAAGGTCATGAAAGAATTCAAAAAGGACGAACTTTGGGTTTGATTCAAAAGATACTTATGAAGACTTGAAAGGAGTTTACCTTTGTGGACTAACTTTGGCACAAATAGTAAAGATGGAATCCGAAAAGGACAAACTTTTGTTTTCAACTTGTTGAAAGGTACTCCAAGTCCAAATTTGGATGAAAGTGTCCAAAAGGTACTTATGAATATTGGAAAAGAGTTTTGTACCACTGCGGACGAACTAGTGTGGACGAACTTCGGCACAAAAGGTCATCCCAGAATCAGAAGAGGATGAACTTTGGGTTTCTACTTGTCGAAATGTGCTCGAAGTCCAAAATTGGATGATGTTTGGTTCAAAAGATACTTATGAACCCCTGGAAAAGAGTTTTGTACATGTGTGGATGAATTTTGGCACAAAAGGTGAAGATAAAGTACGAAAAGGACGAAAATTTTGTTTCTACTTGTTGAAATGTTCTTTATGTCCAAATTTGGAAGAGTTTGGATGAAGTTTGGTTTAATAGGTACTTTTGAACCCTGGAAAGGAGTTTGTACCTTTGTGAAAAAACTTTGGTACAAAAGGTGAAGACAGAGTTTGAAGGACGAACTTTTGGTTTCTAGTTGTAGAAATGTGCTTCAAGTCCAAATTTGGACGATCATTGGTTCAAAAGGTACTTATAGACGCTGGGAAGGACTTTTGTATTGGTGTGGAGGAACTTTGCCACAAAAGGTCATGACAGAATCCGAAAAGGATGAACTTTGACTTCTCAAAATGTGTTCCAAGTCCAAATTTGGACGATGTTTGGTTCAAAAGGTACTTGTGAACACTTGAAAGGAGTTTTGTACCGTTGTGGACGGACTTTGGCACAAATGGTCAAGATAGAATCCAAAAAGGACTTGGGTTTCTACTTGTAAAAATGTGCTCCAAGTCTAAATTCTGATGATGTTTGGTTCAAAATGTACTTATGAACCATGGAAAAAAGTTTGGTACCTGTGTGCATGAACATTGTCACAAAAGGTGAAGACAAAGTTCGAAATGTTCTCCATTGTCACAAGAGTTTGAAGAACATTAGGTTTCTACTTGTCGAAATGTTCTCCATGTCCAAATTTTCAAGAAGATGGGTTCAAAAGGTACTTATGAACCCTGAAAAGTAGTTTTGTAACTATGTGGACGAAATTTGGAACAAAAGGTGAAAATAGAGTCCAGAAAGAACGTGGGATTCTACTCGTCAAAATGTTCTCCAAGTCCAAATTTGGATGAGGTTGGATTCAAAAGGTACATATGAACCCTGTAAAGAAGTTTTGACCTGTGTGGATGAACTTTGGCGCAAAAGGTTAAGACAAAGTCCGAAAAGGATGAACTTTGGGCTTCCACTCTTTCATATGTGCAGTCCAAATTTGGAAGAAAATTGGTGCAAAAGGTACTTATGAACCTTAGAAAGGGGTTTTGTACTTTTTTGGACGAACTTTGGCACATAAGGTCAAGATCGAGTCCGAAAAGGATGCACTTTGGTTTTCTACTTGTCGAAATGTGCTCCATATCCAAATCTGGACGATGTTTGTTTCAAAAGGTACTTATGAACACTTGAAAGGAGTTTGTACCTTTGTGGATGAACTTTCGCATAAGAGGTCAAGATAGTATTTGAAAAGGATGAACATTTTGTTTTTACTTGTCGAAATGTTCTCCATGTCCAAATATGGAAGAAGTTGGGTTGGTACATATGAACCTTGGAAAAGAGTTTTGACCTGTCTGGATGAACTCTGGCTCAAAAGGTCAAGCCAGAATCGAAAAATGATGAACTTTGGGTTTCACTTGTCAAAATGTGCTTCAAATCTATGATTTTACGAATTTTGGTTCAAAATTGGAAAGGAGTTTTGTACCTATATGGACCAATTTTGGCACCAAAGGTCAAGACAAAGTCCGAAAAGGATGAACTTTGGGCTTCCACTCTTTCATATGTGCAGTACAAATTTGGAAGAAGTTTGGTGCAAAAGGTGCTTATGAACCTTAGAAAGGGGTTTTGTACTTTTTTGGACAAAAAGGTCAAGACCGAGTCCGAAAAGGATGAACTTTGGGTTCCTACTTGTCGAAATGTGCTCTATGTGGTTTGGAAGAACTGTGGTTCAATAGGTACTTATGAGCCCATGAAGGAGTTTTGTACCTGCATCATCGAACTTTGGCACAGAAGGTCAAGACAATGTTCAAAAGGATAAACTTTGGGTTTCTACTTGTCGAAATGTGCTCCGAGTCCAAATTTTGAGGAAGCTTGGTTCAAAAGATACTTATGAATCCTGGAAAGGAGTTTTGCATCTTTATGGACCAACTTTTGCAGAAAAGGTCAAGAAAGTGTCTGAGAAGGGTAAACTATGCATTTCTACTTGCCGAAATGCCAGGACGAAGTTTGGTTCAAAAGGTACTTCTGAACCCTGGAATGGAGTTTTTTACTTGTGCGGTCAATCTTTGGCACAAAAGTTCAAGAAAGACTCTAAGAAGGACGAACTTTGAGCTTCCACTCTTTCAAATGTGCTCTAAGTCCAAATTTGGAAGAAGTTTGGTGCCAAAGGTACTTATGAACCTTGGAAGGGAGTTTTGTACTTGTTTAGATGAACCTTGGCACAGTAAGTCAAGACCGAGTCTGAAAAGAATCAATCTTAGTTTGGAAGTAAACACTAAATGCTACAACTTCTATCATTGCCAATTATTTACTTATCATTTGGGCTTTTACTTGTCAAAATATGCTCCATGTCAATGTTTGGAAGAAATGTGGATCAATAGGAAGCTTGGTTCAAAAGGTATTTATGAATCTTGGAAAAAAGTTATGTAGTCATGGACAAACTTTGGCACAAAAGGTTAAGAGCGAGTCCGAGAAGCATAAACTTTTGGTACAAAAGGTAATGGACCCTGGAAAGGAGTTCTGTACTGGTGTGGATGAACATTGGCATAAAACTTAATGATAGAATCCGAAAAGGACGAACTTTTGTTTTCTACTTGTCGAAATGTGCTCCAAGTCAACATTTTGAGAATTTGGGTTCAAAAGGTGCTTATGAATCTTGAAAAGAATTTTGCACCTGTGTGGACAAACTTTGGCACAAAAGGTCAAGTCAGAGAACGAAAAGGAAGACTTTGGTTTTCTACTTGTCGAAATGTGCTCCAAGTCCAAATTTCGATGTAGTTGGGTTCAAGAGGTACAGACCACAAGAAAGGTGTTTTGTACCTGTGTGGACGAACTTTGGCACAAAAGGTCAAAACAGATAACGAAAAGAACGAACTTTGGTTTTGTACTTATCAAAATGTGCTCCAAGTCCAAATTTCGACGAAGTTGGGTTCAAGAGGTACTTATGAACACAGGAAAGGTGTTTTATACCTGCGTGGACGAACTTTGCTACAAAAGGTCAAGACATAGTTGGAAAGGTCGAACTTTGGGTTCCTACTTGTCGAAATGTTCTTCAAGTCCAAATTTGGACAAAGTTTGGTTCAATAGGTACTTATTGACCCTGGAAAGGAGTTCTGCATCGATGTGGACAAACTTTGGCAAAAAAACGTCATGATAGAATTCGAAAAGGACGAACTTTTGGTTTCTACTTTTCGAAATGTGCTCCCAGTCAACATTTGGATGATGTTTGGTTCAAAAAGTACCATACCCTGGAAAGGGTTTTTGTACCTATTGAGACGAACTATGGTGCAAAAGGTCAAGACAGAGAAAAAAAAGGACCAACTTTAGGTTTTTAGTTGTCAAAATGTGTTTCAAGTCCAAATTTTGACAAAGTCTTTTTCAAAAGGTACTTATGAACCCTGGAAAGGAGTTTGTACTTATGTGAACGAACTTTGGGCAAAGAGATCAAGATAGAGTTTGAAAGGATGAACTTTGGGTTAAATTTGGACGAAGTTTTGTTCAAAAGGTAATTATGGACCTTAGAAAGGAGCTCTGTACCGTTTTGGACGAACTTTTACACAAAACGTCATGATATAATCCGAAAAGGACGAACTTGGGTAAACTTGTCGAAATGTGCTCCAAGTCAAAACTTTGATGAATTTAGGTTCAAAAGATACTTATGAACCTATGAAAGGAGTTGTGTACCTGTGTGGACAAATTTACCACAAAAGGTTTGGACAGAGAACAAAAAGGACGAACTTTGGGTAAACTTGTCGAAATGTGCTCCAAGTTTGGGTCGTCTCATTGGATGGCGGGATGAGAAATCGAGTTGAGTTGGTTGTGTCGAGTGGGGTCTGGTAAGGAGGTGCGTAGTAAGTTGTTTCGTGTCTTCTGGTGTGCAAATCTACTTCATCTAGCAAGAGTGGAATCGTCGACTTCATGGGGATCATCCCAGGACAGTGCCAACTTTGCTCCACCATATCGTTTCTTTGGTTCGTGCTCGTGTTGCTTCATGGTAGGTTAACCTTCTTGGTTTGATCTAGCTAGTCGTCATCATGTTTTTTCTTTCTTCATCTCTTTCTGTTGTTCTTTATTCTTTGGTTGTCCCCCATTTGTGGGGTTTCTTTTGCCCTGGTAGGTTGTTTTGTTTAGTTTATGTTTGGCTTTGTTATGTGGTTTCTGTTTAGACTTGTTTTGCTTGTGCTTTATTGATGTGATGCCTTGATCCCAGGCGGTGGGATCCTCCTTGTTGTGGTTTAATTATATTATCTATTAAAAAAATGTGCTCCAAGTCCAAATTTGGACGATGGTTCAAAGGTACTTATGAACACTTGAAAGGAATTTAGGACCTGTGTGGACGAACTTTGGCACAAGAGGTCAAGATAGAGTTTGAAAAGGACGAACTTTGGGTTCCTACTTGTCAAAATGTTCTTCAAGTCCAAATTCGGACGAAGTTTGGTTCAAAAGGTACTTATGGACCCTAGAAAGAAGCTCTATACCGGTGTGGACAAACTTCGGCACAAAACGTCATGAGAGAATTAAAAAAGAATGAACTTTGGGTTTCTACTTATCGAAATGTGTTCCAAGTCCAAAGTTGGATGAATTTGGGTTCAAAAGTTACTTATGAACCTTTGAAAGGAGTTTTGTACCTTTGTGGATAAACTTTGGCACAAAAGGTCAGGACAGAGAACAAAAAGGACAAACTTTGGGTAAACTTGTTGAAATGTGCTCCAAGTTGGGGTCGTCTCATCGAATGTAGGTTCGGATGTCGAGTTAAGTTGGTTGTGTCAAGTGGGGTCTTTTAAGGGGTGCGTAGTAAGCTGTTTTGAGTCTTCTGGTGTGCAAATCTACTTCATCTGGCAAGTGCGGAATCATCGGCTTCATAGGGATCATCCCAGGACGGTGCCAACTCTACTCCACCATTGGTTTCTTTGATTCGTGCTCATGCTCCTTCATGGTGAGTTGATCTTCTTGTTTTGATCTAGCTAATCTTCATCATGTTTTTTCTTTCTTCAGGTCTTTCTGTTTTTTGTTCTTCTGTTGTCCCTTATTTGTGGGGTTTCTCTTACCATGGTGGGTTGTTTTGTTTAGTTTCTGTTTTGCTTCGTTCTGTCGTTTCTGTTCAAACATATTTTTCTTGTGCTTTGATGATGTGTGATACCTTGATCTTGGGCTATGAGATCCTTCTTGTTGTTTTATAATAATAGTATCTATTAAAAAAAAAACAGTGCTCCAAGCCCAAATTTTTACGATGTTTAGTTCAAAGGTACTTATGAACACTTGAAAGGAGTTTAGAACCTATGTGAACGAACTTTCAAGTCCAAACTTGGACGATGTTTGGTTCGAAGCGTACGTATGGACCCTGGAAAGGAGTTCTGTATTGATGTGGGCGAACTTTAGCAGAAAACGTCATGATAGGATCCGAAAAGGGCGAACTTTGGATGTCGAAATGTGCTCCAAGTCCAAATTTGGATGATATTTGGTTCTAAAGATACCTATGAGACCTGGAAAAGAGTTTTGAACCTATGGGGACGAACTATGGCTTAAAAGGACAGAGAAACAAAAGGACGAACATTGGGTTTCTACTTATCCAAATGTGCTTCAAGTCCAAATTTTGACAAAATTTTATTCAAAAGATACTTATGAACCCTGGAAAGGACGAACTTTGGCACAATAGGTCAAGATAGAGTTTGAAAAGGATGAACTTTGGGTTCCTACTTGTCGAAATATTCTTCAAGTCCATTTTGGATGAAGTTTGTTTCCAAAGGTACTTAAGGACCCTGGAAAGGAGTTCTTTACCAGCGTGGACGAACTTTGGCACAAAACGTCATGATAGAATCCATAAAGAACTTTGGGTTTCTACTTGTCGAAATGTGCTCCAAGTCCAAATTGGGATGAAAGTTCAAAAGGTACTTATGGACCCTAGATAAGAGTTCTGTACCGGAGTGACAAACTTTGGCATAAAACGTCATGACAGAATTCGGAAAGGACAAATTTTGGATTTCTACGTGTCGAAATGTGCTCCAAGTCCAAATTTGGACGATGTTTGGTTCAAAAGGTACTTATGAACCTTGGATAGGAGTTTTATACCTGTGGGGATGAACTAAGGCACAAAAGCTCAAGACAGAGAACGAAAAGCACAAACTTTGGGTTTCAACTTGTCGAAATGTGCTGTAAGTCCAAATTTTGATCAACTCTTGTTCAAAAGGTACTTATAAACCTTGGACAAGAGTTTGTACCTGTGTGGACGAACTTTGGCACAAAAGGTCAAGACAGAGTTTGAAAAGGACGAACTTTTGATTCCTACTTGTTGGAATGTTCTTCATGTCTAAATTTCGACGAAGTTTGGTTCAAAAATACTTGTAGACCCTTGAAAAATGTTCTGTACCGGTGTGGATGAACTTTGGCACAAAACATCATGATAGAATTCGAAAAGGACGAACTTTGGGATTCTACATGTCGAAATGTTATCCAAGTCCAAATGTGGACAAAGTTGGGTTTAAAAAGTACATATGAACCCTTGAAAAAAGTTTTGATCTGTGTGGACGAACTTTGGCACAAAAGGTCAAGAAAGAATAAAAAAGGATGAAGTTTGGGTTTCTACTTGTTGAAATTTGCTTCAAATCTAAATTTTGACGAAGTCTTATTCAAAAGGTAATTATGAACCCTGGAAAGAAGTTTGTACCTGTGTGGACGAACTTTGGCACAAGATGTCAAGACATTGAAAAGAACGAACTTTGGGTTCCTACTTATCGAAATGTTTTTAAAGTCCAAATTTGGATGAAGTTTGGTTCAAAAGGTGCTTATGAACTCTTGAAATGAGTTCTGCAGTGTGGGCAAACTTTGGCACAAACGTCATGATAGAATCCGAAAAGGACGAACTTTAGGTTTCTACTTGTTGAAATGTTCGCCAACTCCAAATTTCGACGAAGTTTGGTTCAAAAGGTACTTATGTAAACAGGAAAGGTGTTTTGTACCTGTGTGGACCAACTTTGGTACAAAAGGTCAAGATAGAGCTTGAAAAGGACGAACCTTGGGTCCTACTTGTCGAAATGTTCTTCAAGTCCAAATTTGGAAAAAAATTTGTTCAAAAGGTACTTATGGACCTTGGAAAGAAGTTCTGTACCGATGTGGACGAAATTCGGCACAAATTGTCATTACAAAGTCCGAAAATGACAAACTTTTGGTGTCTACTTGTCGTAATGTGCTCTATGTCCAAATTTGTTCAAAAGGTACGTATGTACCCTTGAAAAGAGTTTTGTACCTGTGGGCATGAAGTATGGCACAAACGGCGAAGAATGAGAACGAAAAGGACGAGTTTTGGGTTTCTACTTGTCGAAATGAGCTTCAATTCCAAATTGTGACGAAGTCTTTTTCAGAAGGTACTTATGAACCCTTGAAAAAAGTTTGTACCTATGTGGGACTTTGGCACAAGAGGTCGAGACAGAGTTGGAAAAAGATGACCTTCGGGTTCCTACTTGTCAAAATGTTCTTCAAATCCAAATTTGGACGAAGTTTGGTTCAAAAGGTACTTATGGACCCTGGAAAGGAGTTATGTACCGTGTGGACAAACTTTGGCACAAAACATCATGACAGAATCCGAAAAGGACGAACTTTGGGTTTCTACTTGTCGAAATGTGCTCTAAGTCTAAACTTTGACGATGTTTGGTTCAAAAGTTCCGTATCAAACCTTGGAAGGAGTTTTGTACATTTGTGGATGAACCTTGGCACAAGAGGTCAAGACAGAGTTTGAAAAGGACGAACATTGGATTTCTACTTGTCGAAATGTTCTCCATGTCTAAATATGAAAGAAGTTGGGTTCAAAGGTACTTATGAACCCTAGAAAGGACATTTGTACCTATGTGAGCGAACTTTGGAACAAAAGGTGAAAATAGAGTCCGAAAAGCATGAACTTTGGGATTCTAGATGTTGAAATGTTCTCCAAGTCTTAATTTTGATGAAGTTGGGTTTAAAAGGTACATATGATCCCTAGAAAGGAGTTTTATACCTATGTGGACGAACTATGGCACAAAAGGTCAAGACAAAGTCCGAAACGGATGAACTTTTTGGTTCCACTCTTTCATATGTGCTCTAAGTCCAAATTTGGAAGAAGTTTGATGCAAATGGTACTTATGAACCTTGGAAAGGGGTTTTGTTCTTGTTTGGATGAATTTGGCATAGAATGTCAAGACCGAATTCGCAAAGGATGAACAAGGTTTCTACTCGTTGAAATGCACTCCATGTCAAAGTTTGGAAGAAGTGTGGTTCAATAGGTACTTATGAGCCCATGAAGGAGTTTTGTACCTGTGTCAATGAAGTTTGGAACAGAAGGTCAAGACAATGTCCGAAAAGGACGAACTTTGGGTTTCTACTTGTCGAAATGTGCTCCAAGTCCAAATTTGGAGGATGCTAGTTTCAAAAGGTACTTATGAATCCTGGTAAGGTGTTTTGTATCTTTTTGGACCAAATTTTGCATAAAAGGTCAAGAAAGAGTATGAGAAGGATAAAGTTTGCATTTCTGTTTCAAAACGTGCTCCAAGTCCAAATTTGGACGAAGTTTCCTTCAGAAGGTACTTATGAACCCTAGAATGGACTTTTTTACCTGTGCGGTCAACCTTTGGCACAAAAGATCAAGAAAGACTCCGAGAAAGATGAACTTTGGGCTTGCAGTCTTTGAAATGTGCTCTAAGTCCAAATTTGGAAGAAGTTTCATGCAAAAGGTACTTATGAACTTTGGAAAGGGATTTTGTATTTGTTTGGATGAACTTTGGCACAAAATATCAAGACCTAGTCCGAAAAGAACGAACTTTGGATTTCTATTTGTTGAAATATGCTCCATGTCAAAATTTGGAAAAAATGTGGATCAATAGGTACTTATGAGCCCTTGAAGGAGTTTTGTTCCTGTGTCGACAAACTTTGGCACAGAAGGTCGACACAATTTCCCAAAAGGATGAACTTTTGGTTTCTACTTGTCGGAATGTGCTCCAAGTCTAAATTTAGACGATGCTTAGTTCAAAAGGTACTTATGAACACTTGAAAGAAGTTTTGTACTTGTGTGGACGAACTTTGGCACAAGAGGTCAAGACAGGGTTTGTAAATGATGAACTTTGGGTTCCTACTTGTCGAAATATTCTTCAAGTCCAAATTTGGATGATGTTTGGTTCAAAATGTACTTATGGACCCTAGAAAGGAGTTCTATACCGGTGTGGATGTCTTTGGCACAAAATGTCATGACAGAATCCAAAGAGGACAAACATTGGGTTTCTACTTGTCGAAATGTGCTCCAAGTCGAAATTTTATGATGTTTGGTTCAAAAGATACTTATGAACAATTGAAAGGAGTTTTTTACCTTTGTGGATGAATATTGGCACAAAAGGTCAAGAAAGAGTTTGAAAAGAACGAACTTTGGATTTCTACTTCACGAAATGTTCTCCAAGTCCAAATTTGGAGGAAGTTGGGTTCAATAGGTACTTATCAACCCTGGAAAAGGGTTTTTACCCATGTGGACGAACTTTGGCACAAAAGGTGAAGACAAAGTTCAAAAAGGATGAACAATGGGAAACTTGTCGAAATGTTCTCCATGTCTAAATTTGGAAGAAGTTGGGTTGAAAAGGTAATTATGAACCCTTGAAAGAAGTTTTGTACCTGTGTGAATGAACTTTGGAACAAAAGGTGAAAATAGAGTCCGCAAAGGACGAACATTGGGATTCTACATGTAGAAATGTTCTCCAAGTCCAAATTTGGACGAAGTTGGGTTTAAAAGGTACATATGAACCATGAAAAAGAGTTTTGATCTGTGTGGACAAACTTTGGCACAAAGCTCACAAAAGAATAAAAAAGGATGAAGGGTTTCTACTTGTCAAAATTTGCTTCGAATCTAAATTTTGATGAAGTTTGGTTCAAAATTTACTTATGAACCCTAGAAAGGAATATTGTACCTGTGTGGATGAACTTTGGAAGAAAAGGTCAAAACAAATCCCGAAAAGGACAAACTTTGAGTTTCTACAATTCGAAATGAGCTACAAGTCCAAATTTCGATGAAGTCTAGTTCAAAACTACTTATGAACCCTTGAAAGGAGTTTTGTACCTGTGTGTAGCCGAACTTTGGATGAAGTTTGGTTCAAAAGGTACTTATGGACCCTAGTCAATAAGTACACAACTCCACACAACTCCTTTCCATGGTCAATAAATACCTTTTGAACCAAACTTTATCCAAATTTGGACTAGAAGAACATTTCGGCAAGTAGGAATGCAAAGTTCGTCCTTTCAAACTTCGTCTTGACCTTTTGTACCAAAGTTTGTCCACACAGGTATAAAACACATTTCCTGTGTTCATATTACCTTTTGAACCCAACTTCGTCAAAATTTCGACTTTGAGCACATTTCGACAAGTAGAAGCTTAAAGTTCGTCCTTTTTGGATTCTGTCATGACGTTTTGTGTGAAAGTAGAAACCTAATGTTCGTTCTTATTGGAATTGGTCTTGTCCTTTAATGCTAAAGTTCATCGCCACAGGTCAAAACTCTTTTTCTGTATTCATATGTACGTTTTAAATCCAACTTCGTCCAAATTTTGACTTGGAGAACATTTCGACATGTTTACCCAAAGTTCGTCTTTTTTGGACTCTATTTTCATCTTTTACTCCAATGTTCATGTAACTCAAAAGGTACATGAACCCGACTTCTTCCAAATTCGGACATGGTGAACATCTGGACAAGTAGAAACCTAATGTTCATCCTTTTCGAACTTTTTCTTCACCTTTTGTGTCAAATTTCGTCCACACTGGTACAAAACTCTTTTCCAGGGTTGATAAGTACCTATTGAACCCAACTTCCTCCAAGTTTGGACTTGAAGAATATTTCGTCAAGTAGAAACCCAAAGTTCGTTCTTTTCGAACTCTGTCTTGTCTTTTTGTGTAAAAGTTCGTCCACAATGGTACAAAACTCCTTTTAGTGTATGAAAGTACCTTTTGAACCAAACAACGTCCAAATTTTAACTTGAAGCACATTTCAACAAGCAGAAATCCAAAGTTCATCCTTTTTGAATTTTGTTATGACGTTTTGTGTCAAAGTTTGTCCACACCAGTACAGAACTCCTTTCCAGGATCCATAAGTACTTTTTGAACCAAACTTCATCCAAATTTGGACTTGGAGCATATTTCGGCAAGTAGAAATGCAAAGTTTATCCTTCTCGGACTCTCTCTTGACCTTTTGTGCCAAAGTTGGTCCACGAAGGTACATAACTTTTTTCCAGGATTCATAAGTACCTTTTGAACCTAGCTTCCTCCAAATTTGGACTTGGAGCACATTTCGACAAGTTGAAATCCAAAGTTTATCCTTTTCGAAAATTATCTCGACCTTCTGTGCCAAAGTTTGTCGACATAGGTACAAAACTCCTTTAAGGGCTCATAGGTAACTATTGATCCACACTTCTTCCAAACATTGACATGGAGCATATTTCGACAAGTAGAAACACAAATGACAAGCAAATAATTGGAAATAATAAGAGCTGTAGTATTTAGTGTTTACTTCCAAACTCCTTCTTACCCATGGTGAAGAATTACATTCTTTTCAGACTCGGTCTTGACTTTCTGTGCCAAAGTTCGTCCAAACAAGTACAAAACTCCCTTCCAAGGTTCATAAGTACCTTTTGCACCAAACTTCTTCCAAATTTGGATTTAGAGCACATTTGAAAGAGTGGAAGCCCAAAGTTCGTCTTTCTCAGAGTCTTTCTTGACCTTTTGTGCCAAAGGTGTCGCACAGGTAGAAAACTCCATTCCAGGATTCATATGTACCTTTTGAACCAAACTTCGTCCAAATTTGGACTTGGAACACATTTTGGCAAGTAGAAACACAAAATTTATCCTTCTCAGACTCTTTCTTGACCTTTTGTGCCAAAGTTGATCCATAAAAATGCAAAACTCCTTTCTAGGATTCATAAGTATCTTTTGAACAAGCTTCCTTAAAATTTGGACACAGAGCACATTTCGACAAGTAGAAACACAAAGTTCATCCTTTTTGGACATTGTCTTGACCTTCTATGCCAACATTCGATGATATAGGTACAAAACTCCTTCATGGGCTCATAAGTACCTATTGAACCACACTTCTTACAAACCTTGACATGAAGCACATTTCGACAAGTAGAAACCCAAAGTTCATCCTTTTAGGACTCGGTCTTGACCTTCTGCGCTAAAGTTCGTCCAAAAAAGTAGAAAACCCCTTTCTAACGTACATAAGTACCTTTTGCACCAAACTTCTTCTAAATTTTGACTTAGAACACATATGAAAGAGTGGAAGCCCAAAGTTCATCCTTTTCGGACTTTGTCTTGACCTTTGGTAACAAAGTTCATCCACACAGGTATAAAACTCCTTTCCAAGGTTCATAAGTACATTTTGAATCAAAGTTCGTAAAAATTTAGATTTGAAGCACATTTCGACAAGTTTAAACCCAAAGTTCATCATTTTTCAATTCTGTCTTGACCTTTAGGGCCAAAGTTCACCCCACACAGGTCAAAACTCTTTTCCAGAGTTCATATGTACGTTTTAAACCCAACTTTGTCTCAATTTGAACTTGGAGAACATTTCGACAAATAGAATCCCAAAAGTTCGTCCTTTACGGCCTATATTTTGACCTTTTGTTCCAAAGTTCGTTCACACAGGTACAAAACTCCTTTCCAAGGTTCACAAGTACCTTTTGAACCCAACTTCTTCCATATTTGGACATGGAGAATATCTTGACGAGTAAAAACAAAATGTTCGTCCTTTTTAAACTCTGTTTTGACCTGTTATGCGAAAGTTTGTCCACAAAGGTACAAAACTCCTTTCAAGTGTTCATAAGTATCTTTTGAACAAAACATCATCCAAATTGGGACTTGGAGCACATTTCGACAAGTAGAAACCTAAAGTTCATCCTTTTCGGATTCTGTCATGACGATTTGTGCCAAAGTTCATCCACACCGGTATAAAACTCCTTCCAGGGTCCATAAGTAACTTTTGAATGAAACTTCGTTCATATCCGACTTGAAGAACATTTCAACAAGTCGGAACCCAAAGTTCATCCTTTTCAAACTCGACGACCTCTTGTGCCAAATTCCATCCACACAGGTACAAACTTCTTTCTTGGGCACATAAGTACGTTTTGAACAAAACTTCGTCACAATTTGGACTTGAAACACATTTCGACAAGTAGAAACCTAAAGTACTTGTCTCTTTCGTTCGCTATCTTGACCTTTTGTGCCATAGTTCGTGCCCACAGGTACAAAACTCCTTTCCAGGGTCAATAAGTACTTTTGAACCAAACTTCGTCCAAATTTGGACTTGAAGAACATTTCGACAAGTAGGAACCCAAAGTTCGTCCTTTTAAAACTTTGTTTTGATCGAGATGCAAACTTCGTCCACACAGGTACAAAATGCATTTCCTGTGTTCGTAAGTACCTTTTGAACCCAACTTCGTCGAAATTTGAACTTAGAGCACATTTCAAAATGTAGAAACCCAAAGTTCATCCTGTTTGTTCCCTATCTTGACCTTTTGTGCCAAAGTTCGTCCACACAGGTAGAAAACTCCTTTCAAGGGTTCATAAGTACCTTTTGAACCCAACTTCGTCTGAGCACATATCAACAAATTGAAAACCAAATTTCGTCCTTTTTGGATTCTATCATGACTTATTGTGCCAAAGTTCGTCCACAGCGGTACAGAACTTCTTTCCAAGGTCCATACGTACCTTTTGAACCAAACTTCATCCAAATTTGGACTTAAAGAACATTTTGACAAGTAGGAACCAAAAGTTCTTCCTTTTCAAACTCTATCTTAACCTCTTCTGTTGAAGATCATCCACACAGGTACAAACTCCTTTCTAGGATTATAAGTACCTTTTGAACACTTCATCAAAATTTAGACTTGAAGCACATTTCGACAAGTAGAAACCCAAAATTTATCCTTGTCGTTCACTATAGACCTTTTGTGCCATATTTCGTCCCCAGGTACAAAATTCCTTTCGAAGGTTCATAAGTATCTTTTGAACCAAAAATCATCCAAATTTGGACTTGGAGCACATTTCGACATGTTTACCCAAAGTCCGTCCTTTCTAGATTTTATCATGACGTTTTGTGCCAAAGATAGTCCACACGGGTACACAACTCCTTTCCAGGGTCAATAAGTAGCTTTTGAACCAAATCTTGTCCAAATTTGGACTTGAAGAATATTTCGACAAGTAGGAACTCAAAGTTCGTCCTTTTAAAACTTTGCCTTGACCTTTTGTACCAAAGTTCATCCACACAGGTACAAAATACCTTTCCTGTGTTCATAAGTACCTTTCGAACCCAACTTCGTCCCAATTTGGACTTGGAGCACATTTCGACATGTAGAAACCCAAAGTTCCTCCATTTCGTTATCTGTCTTGACCTTTTGTTCCAAAGTTCGTCCACACTGGTACAAAACTTCGTTCAACGATTCATAAGTACCTTTTCAACCCAACTTCGTCCAGATTTGGACTTGAAGCTCATTTCGAATTGTAGAAATCCAAAGTTCATACTTTTCGGACTTTGTGACCTTTTGTTCCAAAGTTCATCCAACAAAACTCCTTTCCAGGGTTCATAAGTACCTTTGGAACCCAACTTCTTTGAAATTCAGACATGGAGAACATTTCGATAAGTAGAAAACCAATGTTCGTCCTTTTCGAACTTTGTCTTCACCTTTTGTGCCAAAGCTTACCCATACAAGTACAAAACACATTTTCAAGGTTCATAAGTACCTTTTGAACCAAACTTCGTCAAAATTTAGATTTTAAGCACATTTCATCAATAAAAACCCAAAGTTCATCAATTTTGGATTTTGTATTGGGCCAAAGTTCGTCCACATAGGTCAAAATTCCTTTCCGGGGTTCATATGTACCTTTTGGATCCGACTTCATCCAAATTTGGACTTAGAGAACATTTCAACAAGTAGAATCCCAAAGTTCATCCTTTTCGGTATTTTCACCTTTTGTTCCAAAGTTCGTCCACATAGGTACAAAACACTTTCCAGGGTTCATAAGTACCTTTGAACCCAACTTCTTCCAAATTTGGCATTTCACAAGTACAAACCCAATGTTCGTCCTTTTTTAACTTTGTCTTCACCTTTTGTACAAAAGTTCATCCACACAGGTACTAAACTATTTTTCAAGGTTCATAAGTACCTTTTGAACCAAACATCGTCCAAATTTAGACATGGAGCACATTTTGACAAGTACCGGTACAGGCTCCTTTCCAGGGTTCATAAGTACCTTTTGAACCCTACTTCGTCCAAATTTTCACTTGGAGCACAATTCGACTTGTAGAAACCCAAAGTTCGTCCTTTCTGTTGTTTGTCTTGACTTTTTGTGCCATAGTTCGCCCACATAGGTACGAAAATCCTTTCCAGGGTTCATAAGTACCTTTTGAACAAACATTCGTCCAAATTTGGACATGAAGAATATTTCGATAAGTAGGAACCCAAATTTTGTCCTTTTCAAACATTGTCTTGACCTTTTGTACCAAAGTTCCACACAAGTAAAAATCACCTTTCCTGTGTTGATAAGTACCCTTCAAAACCAAGTTCATCCAAACTTGGAATTTGAGCACATTTCCACAAGTAGAAACTCAAAGTTCGTCCTTTTCGTTCTCTGTCTCTACCATTTGTGCTATATTTCGTCCATATAGGTACAAAACTCCTTTCAAAAGTTCATAAGTACCTTTTAAACCAAACATCGACCAAATTTGGATTTAAAGAATATTTAGACAAGTAGGAACCCAAAGTTCGTCCTTTCCGTTCTTTGTCATGACCTTTTGTGACAAACTTTATCCACACAGGTACAAAACTCTGTTCCAGGGTTCATAAGTACCTTTTGAACCCGATTTCATTCAAATTTGGACTTGAAGCTCATTTTGACTTGTAGAAATCCAAAGTTCGTCCTTTTCAGACTTTTTCTTAACCTTTTGCACACTGATACAAAACTCATTTCCAGGGTTTATAAGTACCTTTGGAACCAAACTTCGTCAAAATTTAGATTTGAAGCACATTTAGACAGTAGAAACCAAAAGTTCGTCCTTTTTGGATTCTATCTTGACCTTTTGTGCCAAAGTTTGTCCAAATCGGTCAAAAATCCTTTCTGGTTCATGAATACCTTTTGAACCCAACTTCTTCCAAATTTAGACTTGGAGAACATTTCGACAAGCTACCCAATGTTCGTCCTTTTCGAACTTTGTCTTCACCTTTAGTGCTAAAGTTCATCCACACAGGTACAAAACTCTTTTGCAGGGTTCATAAGTACCTATTGAACCCAAATTCATCCAAATTTGGATTTGGAGCACATTTCGACAAGTACAAACCCAAAGTTCGTCCTTTTTGCATTCTGTCATGACCTTTTGTGCCAAAGTTCGTCCATATAGATCAAAACTCTTTTCCAGGGTTCATATGTTATCTTTTAAACCCAATTTCTTTCATACTTGGACTTGGAGAGCATTTCAACATGTAGAATCCCAAAGTTCGTTCTTTTCAAACTCTGTCTTGACCTTTTGTGCCAATGTCGTCCACACAGGTACAAACTCATTTCCAGGGTAAGTACCATTTGAACAAGATTTCGTCAAAATTTGGACTTGAAGCACATTTCGAATATTAGAAACCCAAAGTTCCTCCTTTTCTTTCCCTGTTTTGATCTTTTGTGCCATAGTCTGACTACATAGGTACAAAACTCTTTTCTAGGGTTCATATGTACCTTTTGATCCAAACTTGGACTTGGAGCACATTTTGACAAGTAGAATCCTAAAATTCGTCATTTTCAGATTCTGTCATGATGTTTTGTGCCTAAGTTTGTTCACACCGGTAAAAAACTCCTTTCCAGGGTCCACAAGTACCTTTTGAAGCAAACTTCGTCCAAATTTGGATTTGAAGAACATTTCGACAAGTAGGAACCAAAAGTTTGTCCCTTTCAAACTCTGTCTTAACCTTTTAGATAAAAGTTCATCCACACATTTGCAAAACACCTTTCCTATGTTTATAACATTTAGAACCCAAGTTCGTCCAATTTTGGAATTGGAGCACATTTCGACAAGGAGAAACCCAAAGTTCATCCTTTTCTTTCTCTGTCTTGACCTTTTGTGTCAAAGTTCGTCCATATAGGTACAAAACTCCTTTCCAGGGTTCATAAATACCTTTTGAACCCAACTTCATTCAAATTTGGACTTGAAGCTCATTTCCACTTGTAGAAACTCAAATTTCATCCTTTTTGGATTTTGTCTTGACCTTTTTTGCCAAAGTTTGTCTACACAGGTACAAAAATCCTTTGCAGGGTTCATAGGTACCTTTTGTACCAAACTTCCTCAAAATTTAGATTTGAAGCACATTTCGAAAGTAGAAACCCAAAGTTCATCCTTTTTGGATTCTGTCTTGACCTTTTATGCCAAAGTTCGTCCACTCAGGTTAAAACTCCTTTCCAAGGTTCATATGTACCATTTGAATCCAACTTCATCCAAATTTGGACTTGGAGAACATTTCGATAAGTAGAATCCCAAAGTTCATCCTTTCCGAACTCTATTTTCACCTTCTGTTCCAAAGATCGTCCACACAGGTACAAAACTCCTTTTTTTTTTTATGCAAATGTATTGTAATTAAAGTGTGGTGGGAGAATCGAACATTTAACCTCGAGGTCGATAGTACAAGCACTATGCCAATTGAGCTACGCTCATGTTGGCAATACAAAACTCCTTTACAGTGTTTTACCTTTTAAACCCAACTTCTTACAAATTTGGACATGGAGAACATTTTTTTTTAATTCCAATGTTCATCCTTTTCGAAGTTTGTCTTCACTTTCTGTGCCAAAGTTCCTCTACACAGGTACAATACTCTTTTCCTGGCTTTATAAGTACCTATTGAACCCAACTTCATCAAAATTTGGACTTGGACAATATTTCGTCATGTAGAAACCCAAAGTTTGTTCTTTTCGAACCTTGTGTTTGACCTTTTGTGCCAAAGTTATTTCACAAAGGTACAAAACTCCTTTCAAGTGTTCATAAGTATCTTTTGAACCAAACACCATCCAAATTTTGACATGGAGCACATTTCGACAAGTAGAAACACAAAGTTCGTCCTTTTTGGATTTTATCATCACCTTTTGTGCCGAAGCTCGTCCACACTAGTACAGAACTCCTTTCTAGGGTTCATAAGTATCTTTTGAACAAACCTTTGTCCAAATTTGGACTTGAAGCACATTTCCACAAGTGTAACCCAAAATTCGTCCTTTTCTAACTCTATCTTGACCTTTCGTGACAAAGTTCGTCCACACAGGTACAAACTTCTTTCCAGGGTTCATAAGTACCTTTTCAATCAGACTTCGTCAAAATTTGGACTTGAAGCACATTTCGACAAGTGGAAGTCCAAAATTCATCCTTTTTTGACTTTGTCTTGAACATTTGTGCAAAATTCGTCCACACTCGTACAAAACTCTTTTCCAGTGTTCATTACTTTTGAGCAAAACTTCATCCAAATTTGGACATGGAGCAACCTTCGACAAGTAGAAACCTAAAGTTCATCCTTTTCGGATTCCATCTTGACTATTTGTGCCAAAGTTAGTCCACAAAGGCAAACTTCTTTCAAGTCTTCATAAGTACTTTTTGAACCAAATATCGTCCAAATTTGGACTTGAAGCACATTCCGACAAGTAGAAACCCAAAGTTCATCTTTTTCGAATTTTGTCATGACCTTTTGTGCCAATGTTCATCCACACCGGTATAGAAGTCCTTTCTGATATATAAGTACCTTTTGAACAAAAGATCGTCCAAATTTGGACTTGAAGCATATTTCTACAACTAAAACCCCAAAGTTGGTCATTTTCAAACTCTGTCTTCACCTTTTGTACCAAAGTTCGTTCATACAAGTATGTTCCTCTCCAGGGTTCACAAGTACCTATTGAACCCAACTTCATCCAAATTTAGACTTGGAGCACATTTTAACAAGTAGAAACCCAAAGTTCGTCCTTTTCGAATTCTGTCATGACGTTTTATGCTAATGTTCGTTCACATGGGTAAAACTCCTTTCCAGGGTTCATAAGTATCTTTTGACTCAAAGTTCGTCAAAAAGTGACTTGAAGCACATTTCGACAACTAGAAACCCAAAGTTTGTCCTTTTCAGATTTTATCTTGACCTTTTGTGCCAAAGTTCATTCACATACATACAAAACTCCTTTCCAGAGTTCATAAATACCTTTTGAACCCAACTTCATCCAAAATTTGACTTGGAGCACAATTCGAATTGTAGAATCCCAAAGTTTGTCCTTTTCGTTCCATGTCTTGACCTTTTGTTCCATCGTTCGCCCACCCAGGTACATAACTCCTTTCTAGAGTTCATAAGTACCTTTTACCTAACCTAATCCAAATTTGGACTTGAAACTCATTTCAACTTGTAGAAACCCAAAGTTTTTTCTTTTCGGACTTTGTCTTGACCTTTTGAGCCAAAGTTTGTCCACAAAGGGACAAAACTAATTTCCAGGGTTCATAAGTACCTTTGGAACAAAACTTCATCAAAATTTAGATTTGAAGCACATTTTCGACAGTAGAAACCCAAAGTTCGTCCTTTTTGGATTTTGTCTTGACCTTTTGTGCCAAAGTTCGTCCACTTAGGTCAAAACTTCTTTCCATGGTTCATATGTAGCTTTTGAACCCAATTCATCCCAATTTGGACTTGGAGAATATTTCGACAAATAGAATCCCAAAGTTCGTTCTTTTCGGACTCTATTTTCACCTTTTGTTCCAAAGTTTATCCACATAGGTGCAAAGCTCATTTCCAGGGTTAAGTACCTTTTGAATCCAAATTCTTAATTTTTGACATAGAGAACATTTCGACAAGTAGAAATCCAATGTTTGTCCTTTTCGAACTTTGTCTTCACCTTTTGTGCCAAAGTTCATCCACACATGTACAAAACTCTTTTCCAGGGTTCTTAACTACTTCATCCAAATTTGGACTTGGAGAATATTTCATCAAGTAGATAACCAAGGTTCGTTCTTTTCGAACTCCGTCTTGACCTTTTATGCCAAAGTTCATCCACAAAGATACAAAATTCCTTTCAATTGTTCATAAGTACCTTTTGAACTTCATCGTCCAAATTTGGACTTGGAGCACATTTCAACCTGCAACAAACTTCATCCAAATATGCACTTGGAGAACATTTCAACAAGTAGAAACCCAAAGTTTGTCATTTTCGAATTCTATCATGACCTTTCGTGCGAAAGTCCACCCCGTACAGAAGTCCTTTCCAGGGTCCATAAGTACCTATTGAACTTACTTCATCAAAATTTGAAATTGGAGCATATCTTGAAGTAGAAACGCAAAGTTCGTCCTTTTCAAATACTGTCATTACAATTTGTGCCAATGTTTGTCCGCACAGGTACAAAACTCCTTTCTAGGGTTCACATGTACATTTTGAAACCAACTTCATCCAAATTTGGACTTGGAGAACATTTCGACATGTTTTTCGAAAGTTCGATCTTTCTAGACTCTATTTTCACCTTTTGTTCCAAAGTTCATCCACATAGGTACAAAACTCCTTTTCAAGATTCATGATTACCTTTTGCACCCAACTTTTGCCAAAGTTCTTCCACACAGGTACAAACTCCTTTAGTTCATAAGTACTTTTTGAACAAGACTTCTTCAAAATTTGGACTTGAAGCACATTTTAAATAATAGAAACCCGAAGTTCCTCTTTTTCATTCCCTGTCACTTTTGTTCCATAGTTCGCCCACATAGGTACAAAAATCTTTTCCAGGCTTCATAAGTACCTTTTGAACCAAATATCATCCAAATTTGGACTTGGAGCACATTTTGACTAGTAGAAACCTAAAATCCGTTCTTTTTTTATTTTGTCATGATGTTTTGTGCCTAAGTTTTTCCACACTGGTACAGAACTCCTTTCCAGGGTCCATAAGTATCTTTTGAACCAAACTTCGTCCAAATTTGGATTTGAAGAATATTTCGACTAAGTAGGAACCCAAAGTTCGTCCCTTTCAAACTCTGTCTTGACCTTTTGTATCAAAGTTCGTCCACACATGTACAAAATACCTTTCCTACGTTTATAAGTACCTTTTGAACCCAAGTTCATCAAAATTTGGAATTGGAGCACATTTCGACAAGTAGAAACCCAAATTCATCCTTTTCGTTCTTTATCTTGACCATTTGTGCCATAGTTCGTCCACAAAGGTACAAAACTCCTTTCCAGGGTTCATAAGTACCTTTTGAACCAAATATCGTCTAAATTTGGACTTCAAGAGCATTTCGATAAGTAGGAACCCAAAGTTCGTTCTTTTTGTTCTTTGTCTTGACCTCTTGTACCAAAGTTCATCTACACTAGTACAAAACTCCTTTCCAGGGTTCATAAATACCTTTTAAACCCAAATTCATCCAAATTTAGACTTGAAGCTCATTTTGACGAACCCTGGAAAAGAATTTTGACAAAAGGCCATGACAGAATCTTAAAAATGACGAACTTTGGGTTCCTACTTATTAAAATGTGCTTCAATTCCAAATTTAGACGAACATGGGTTCGAAAGGTACTTTTGAAGATAGGAAAGGTGTTTTGTACATATGTGGACGAACTTTGGTATAAAAGGACAAGACAAAGTTTGAAAGGGACGAACTTTGGGTTCCTACTTAGTCGAAATATTCTTCAAATCCAAATTTGGACGAAGTTTGGTTCAAAAGATACTAAGGGACCCTAGAAAGGAGTTCTGTACCGGTGTGGACGAACTTAGGCACAAAACATCATGACAAAATCCAAAAAGAATGGATATTGGGTTTCTACTTGTTAAAATGTGCTCTAAATCCAAATTTGGACGATATTTGGTTCAAAAGGTACTTATGAACCCTAAAAAATAGTTTTGTACCTATGTGAGCGAACTATGGCACAAAAGGTCAAGACAGGGAGCGAAAAGGAGGAACTTTGGGTTTCTAATAATTGAAATGTGCTTCAAGTCCAAATTTAGATGAAGTTTTGTTCAAAAGTTACATATGAACTCTGTAAAGGAGTTTGTACCTATGTGGACAAACTTTGGCACAAAAGTTCAAAATAGAGTTTGAAAAGGATGAACTTTGGGTTTCTACTTGTTGAAATGTTCTTCTTGTCCAAATTTGTTCGAAGTTTAGTTCAAAAGGTACTTATGGACCTTGAAAAGGAGTTATGTACCGGTGTGGATGAAACTTGGCACAAAACATCATGACATAATCCAGAAAGGTTGAACTTTGGGTTTTTACTTGTCGAAATATGCTCCAAGTTCAAATTGTGACGATGTTTGGTTCAAAAGGTACTTATGAACACTAGAAATGAGTTTTATACCTTTGTGGATGAACTTTGGCACAAAAGGTCAAGACAGATTTCGAAAAGAACGAACTTTGGGTTTCTACCGGACAAAATGTTATCCAAGTCCAAATTTGGAGGAAGTTGGGTTCAATAGGTACTTATAAACCCTGGAAAAGAGTTTTGTACCTGTGTAGACGAACTTTGGCACAAAGGGTGAAGAGAAAGTTCCAAAAGGATGAACATTGGGTTCCTACTTGTCGAAGAGTTCTCCATGTCCAAATATTGAAGAAGTTGGGTTCAAAAGGTACTTGTGAACCCTCAAAAGGAGATTTGTACCAGTGTGAACGAATATTGGATAAAAAGGTGAAAATATAGTCCAAAAAGGACGAACTTCAGGATTCTACATGTCGAAATGTTTTCCAAGTGAACGGAAAGGAAAGGACAAACTTTGGGTTTCTACAATTCGAATTGTGCTCCAAGTGCAAAATTGAATGAAGTTAGGTTCAAAAGGTACTTATGAACCCTTGAAAGGAGTTTTCTACTTGTGTGAACGAACTATGGCACAAAAGGTCAAGATAAAATCTGAAAAGAATGATCTTTGGGTAAGTCAATTTTTGACAAAGTTTTGTTTAAATGGTACTTATGAACCTTGGAAAGGAGTTTTATACACGTGTAGACAAACATTGGCACAAAACATCATGACAAAGTCCGAAAAGGTCGAACTTTGAGTTTGTACTTGTGAAATGTGCTGCAAGTCCAAATTTGGATGAAGTTTGGTTTAATAGGTACTTATGAACCCTGGAAAGAAGTTTGTACCTATGTGAACAAACTTCAGTAGAAAAGGTGAAGACAGAGTTTGAAAAGGATGAACTTTTGGTTTCTAGTTGTAGAAATGTGCTTCAACTCCAAATTGGAGATATTTAGTTCAAAAGGTACTTATGGACCCTAGGAAGGACATCTGTACTGGTGTGGATGAACTTTGGCACCAAAGGTCATGACAAAATTCGAAAAGGATGAACTTTGGGTTTCTACTTGTCGAAATGTGCTCCAAGTCCAAATTTGGACGATGTTTGGTTCAAAAGGTACTTATGAACAGTTGAAAGGAGTTTTTGTACATTTGTGGACGAATTTTGGCACAAATGGTTAAGATAGAATCCGAAAAAGACGAACTTTTGGTTTCTACTTGTCGAAATATGATCCAAGTCTAAATTTAGACAATGTTTGGTTCAAAAGGTAATGAACCCTTGAAAAGAGTTTGGTACCTGTGAACTTTGGCACAAAAGGTGAAACCAAAGTTCGAAAAGGATGAACATTGGGTTTCTACTTGTCAAAACAGTCTCCATGTCCAAATTTGGATTAAGTTGGGTTCAAAAGGTATATATAAAACCTGGAAAGGAGTTTTGACCTGTGTGGACAAACTTTGGCACGAAAGGTCACATAATCCAAAAAGGACGAATTTTGGGTTTCTACTGGCGAAATGTGCTTCAAATCTAAATTTTGACAAAGTTTGGTTCAAAAGGTACTTATGAACCTTGGAAATGAGTTTTAAACCTATATGCAAAAGGTTAAGACATCGTTTGAAAAAGACGAACTTTGGGTTTCTACAAGTCGAAATGAGCTTCAAGTCCAAATTTGAATGAAGTCGGGTTCAAAAGGTACTATGAACCCTAGAATTGTTTTGTACCTGTGTGATGAAGTTTGGCACAAAAGGTCATGATAGAGAACGAAAAGAATGAACTTTGGGTTCCCACTTGTCCAAATGTTCTTCATGTCCAAATTTGGACAATGTTTGGTTCAAAAGGTACTTATGAACCTTGGAAAAGAGTTTTGTACCTATGTGGACGAACTATGACACAAATGGTCAAGACCTAAAGAAAAGGATGAACTTTGGATTTCTACTTGTGGAAATATGCTCCAAATCCAAATTTGGATGAACTTGGTTTCAAAAGGTACTTTTGAACACAGGAAAGGTGTTTTGTACATGTGTGGAACTTTGGTACAAAAAGTCTAGACAAAGTTTGAAAAGGACGAACTTTGGGTTCCTAAACAAGTCCAAATTTGGACGAATGTTTGTTCAAAAGGTACTTATGAACCCTGGAAAGGAGTTCTATACCGATGTGGACGAACTTAGGCATAAAACATCATGACAGAATTTGAAAAGACGAATTTTGGATTTCTACTTGTCGAAATGTTCTCCAAGTCCAAGTCTGAACGATGTTTGGTTCAAAAGGTACTTATGAACCCTGGAAAAAGTTTTGTACCTGTGTGGGTGAACTATGTTAAAAAAGGTAAGGACAGAGAACGGAAAGGACGAACTTTGGGTTACCACAATTTGAATTGTGCTCCAAGTGCAAATTTGGATGAAGTTGGGTTCAAAAGATACTTATGAACCCTGAAAGGACTTTTATACTTGTGTGAACGAACTTTGGCACAAAAGGTCAAGATAAGATCTGAAAAGTATGATCTTTGGGTTTCTAGTTGTCGAAATGTGCTTGAAGTCAATTTTTGACAAAGTTTTGTTTGAATGGTACTTATGAACCTTGGAAAGGAGTTTTATACACGTGTAGACAAACATTGGCACAAAACATCATGACAAAGTCCAAAAAGGTCGAACTTTGAGTTTGTACTTGTGAAATGTGCTACAAGTCCAAATTTGGATGAAGTTTGGTTTAATAGGTACTTATGAACCCTGGAAAGGAGTTTGTACTTGTGTGAACAAACTTCAGTAGAAAAAGTGAAGACGGAGTTTGGAAAGGATGAACTTTTGGTTTCTAGTTGTAGAAATGTGCTTCAAGTCCAAATTGGAGATATTTGGTTCAAAAGGTACTTATGGACCCTAGGAAGGACTTCTATACTGGTACAAAACTCCTTTCCAAAGTTCAAAAGTATCTTTTGAACAAAACTTCGACCGAATTTGGACTGAGAGCACATTTTGACACGTAGAAACCCAAAGTTCGTACTTTTCGAACTCTTTCTCGAACTTTAGTGTCAAAGTTCATCCACACAGGTACACAAACTCCACTCCTTTTTGAACTCTTTCTTGACCTTTTGTTTCAAAGTTCGTCCACACAAGTACAAAACTCCTCATGTTCCAATCATGTTCATAAGTATCTTTTGAACAAAACTCCTCATGTTCCACCAGTGTGGACGAACGTAGGCACAAAAGGCCGAGAAAGAGTTCGAAAAGGACAAACTTTTGATTTCTACATGTCAAAGTCTGCTATAATTAAAAATTCAAATGAAATTTGGTTCAAAAGGTACTTATGAACCCTTGAAAGTGATTGTGTACCTACGTGGACGAAGTTTGGCACAAAGGGTAAAGAAAAAGACTAGAAAGGATGAACCTTGGCACAAAATGTGAGTCTGAAAAGGACGAACTGTGGGTTTCTACTTGCCAAATGTGCTTCAAGTTCTAATTCGGACGAAGTTTGGTTCAAAAGATACTTATGAAGCCTGGAAAGGAGTTTTGTACCTGTGTGGACGAACTTTGACACAAAAGGTCAAGAAAGAGTTTGAAAAGCACGAACTTTGGGTTTCTATGTGTTGAAATGTGCTTTCAGTCAAAATTTGGTTGTAGTTTGGTTTAAAAGTTATTTATGAACCCTGGATAAGAGTTTTGTACCTCTATGGATGAACTTTGGACCAAAAGGTCAAGAAAGAGTAAAAAAATGACGAACTTTGGGTTTCTACTTGTCGAAATGTGCTCCAAGTCCAAATTTAGACGAAGTCTTTTTCAAAAGATACTTATGAACTCTGGGAGGAGTTTTTGTACCTGTGTGGACGAAGTATGACACAAAAGGTCGAGAAAGAGTCCAGAAAGGACGAACTTTCGAAACGTGTCAAAATGTGCTCTCAGTCCAAATTTGATCGAAGTTTGGTTTAAAAGTTACTTATGAACTCTGGACAAAAGTTTAGTACAGGTATATTGATGAACTTGGGACCAAAACGTCAAGAAAGAGTCCAAAAATGACGAAGTTCAGGTTTCATCTTTTCAAAATGTGCTCCAAGATAAAATTTGGATAAAGTATAGTACAAAAGATACTTATGAACCCTAGAAAGGAATTTTGTACCTATATGGACGAACTTTGGCACAAAGGGTTTTAGAAAAAGACTGTAAAGGATGAACTTTTGGTTTCTACTTGCCGAAATGTGCTCCAAGTCCAAATCTGGTAGAAGTTTGGTTCAAAAGACACTTATGTACCCTAGAAAGGAGTTCTGTACCAGTGTGGACAAACTTAGGCACAAAAGGCCGAGAAAGATTCTGAAAAAGATGAACTTTGGATTTCTACATGTAAAAGTCTACTATAGTTAAAAATTCAGATGAACTTTGGTTCAAAATGTACTTATGAACCCTAGAAAGCAATTTTGTACCTATGTGGATGAAATTTGCCACATAGACTAGAAAGGATGAACCTTCGGACAAAATGTCAAGTACTAAAAATGACGAATTGTGAGTTACTGCATGTCGAAATGTGCTTCAAGTCCAAATTTGGATGAAGTTTGGTTCAAAAGATACTTATGAAGCCTGGAGAGGAATTTTGTACTTGTGTGGACGAACTTTGACACAAAAGGTCAAGAAAGACTTCAAAAAGGAGGAACTTTGAGTCTCTACGTGTCGAAATGTGCTTTCAGCAAAATTTGGTCGTAGTTTGGTTTAAAAGTTATTTATGAACCCTGGATAAGAGATTTGTACCTCTATAGATGAACTTTGGATGAAAAGGTCAAGAAAGAGTCCAAAAATGACGAAATTTGGGTTTCTACTTGACGAAATGTGCTCTTAGTCCAAATTTGGTCAAAGTTTGGTTTAAAAGTTACTTATGAACTCTGGACCAAAGTTTAGTACTTATACTGATGAAGTTGGGAACAAAACGTCAAGAAAGAGTCCAAAAATCATGAACTTCAGGTTTCTACTTTTCGAAATGTGCTCCAAGTCAAAATTCGGACAAAGTATAGTTCAAAAGGTACTTATGAACCCTAGAAAGGGATTTTGTACCTATTTGGACGAACTTTGGCACAGGGTAAAGCAAGAGACTGAAAAGGACGAACTTTGAGTTTCTACTTGTCGAAATGTGCTCCAAGTCCAAATTTGGAAGAATTTTGGTTCAAAAAACACTTATGAACCCTAGAAAGTAATTCTGTACCACTGTGGACGAACTTAGGCACAAAAGGTCGAGAAAGGGTCCGAAAAGGACGAACTTTGAATTTCTACAAGTGGAAGTCTGCTATGACTAAAAATTTGGACGAAGTTTGGTTCAAAAGGTACTAATGAACCGTGGAAGGACAATTTTGTACCTACGCGGACGAATGGCACAAAGGGTAAAGAAAGAGACTAGAAAGGATGAACGTTTGTACAAAATGTCAAAAAAGAGTTTGAAAAAAACAAACTTTGGGTTTCTACTTGTCGAAATGTGTTTCAAATCCATATTTGGATGAAGTTGTGTTCAAAAGATACTTATAAAGCCTGGAGAGGAGTTTTTTATCTGTGTGGACGAACTTTGACACAAAAGGTCAAGAAATAGTCTAAAAAGGATGAACTTTGGGTTTCTACATGTCGGAATGTGCTTTTAGTCAAAATTTGGTCATAGTTTGGTTTAAAAGTTATTTATGAACCCTGGATAAGAGATTTGTACCTCTATCGATGAACTTTGGACCAAAAGGTCAAGAAAGAGTCCAAAAATGATGAACTTTGGGTTTCTACTTGTCGAAATATGCTCAAATTTCAAATTTGGACGAAGTTTTGTTCAAAAGATACTTATGAAGCCTTGAGAAGAGTTTTGTACCTGTGTGGAAGAACTTTGACACAAAAGGTTAAGAAAGAGTTTGAAAAGGACGAACTTTGGGTTTCAGTCAAAAACTTGGTCGTAGTTTGGTTTAAAATTAATTTATGGACACTGGATAAGAGTTTTGAACCTCTATGGATGAACTTTGGGCCAAAATGTTAAGCAAAAATCCAAAAATGACTAACTTTGGGTTTCTACTTGTCGAAATGTGCTCCAAGTCCAAATTTGGATGACGTTTTGTTCAAAAGATACTTATGAACTATGGGGAGGAGTTTTTGTACCTGTGTGGATGAACTTTGACACAAAAGGTCGAGAAAGAGTCCGGAAAGGACGAACTTTGGGTTTCTACGTGTGAAAATGTGCTTTCAGTCCAAATTTCTCGAAGTTTGGTTTAAAAGTTACTTCTGAACTCTAGACAATAGTGTAATACCTATATTGATGAACTTGGGACCAAAACGTCAAGAAAGAGTGCAAAAATGACGAACTTCAGGTTTCTACTTTTCGAAATGTGCTCCAAGGAAAAATTTGAATGAAGTATAGTTCAAAAAGTACTTACGAACCCTATAAAGGATATTTTACCTATGTGGACGAACTTTGGCACAACGGGTAAAGAAGGAGATTGAAACAAACGAACTTTGGGTTTCTACTTGTCGAAATGTGCTCCAAGTATAAATTTGGAAGATGTTTGGTTCAAAAAACACTTATGAACCTTGAAAAGGAGTTTTGTACCAGTGTGAATGAACTTAGACACAAAAGGTCGAGAAAGAGTTCGAAAAGGATAAACATTGGATTTGTACATGTCGAAGTTTGCTATAATTAAAAATTCGGATGAACTTTGGTTCAAAAGGTACTTATGAACCCTAGAAAGCAATTTTGTACCTATGTGGATGAACTTTGGCACAAAGGGTAAAGAAAGAGACTAGAATGGATGAACCTTGGCACAAAATTTCAAGAAAGAGTCTGAAAATGACGAACTTTGGGTTCCTATGTCATGCTAACTATATATCCCGGGTACAATTCCAGTTTTCAACACAAACATACAAGCAATATCTTAACAAGCATAGTAATCAGATAAACATATATCCCTAATCATGCCAACTTAATATTATCCCCAAAATATATGTATATAGTAATTATATCAACAGTACAACACACAATAACCACTCACCTTGTTTGGTTAGGAACTTTCCTTTCTGAAGTTCCTTAGGTTTCCTTGGTTTCCCTTTTTGAATCCTAAATTTCAGATTCAAATATCAGCTCAGATTACTCATAGTTCCAGACCTTATTTTAAGATACTTCCTTCTGAAATTATGCTCTAAAATGTCTCCGAAATCTTACTTCAAAATCTTAGCTCATAACTTCTCGTGGTTTGTCCAGAATCATCAAAACATTAAGACTGGCCCAGCTTACACGACAGCTCGACCCTTCTGTCTTTTCCTCATTGTCCAGCCCGATTCCTTAGAGCTTTTTCTCGTCAGGCCTACCATGAAAACTAGACTCCTTTAGCTTTCAGATGACTTTGGAATCACATCAAACGCACAAGTGGAAGTCTGATATTACTAAAAATTTGGATGAAGTTTGGTTTAAAAGGTACTTATGAACCCTGGAAAGTAGTTTTGTACCATTGTGGACGAACTTGCACGAAAGGTCGAGAAAGAGTCTGAAAAGGATGAACTTTGGATTTTTACTAGTGGGAGTCTGCTATGACTAAAAATTTGAATGAAGTTTGGTTCAAAAGGAACTTATGAACCCTGGAAAGTAGTTTTGTACCATTGTGGACGAACTTATTTACTAAAGGTAGAGAAAGAGTCCAAAAAAAACGAACTCTGGATTTCTACAAGTGGAACTCTGCTATGACTAAAAATTTGGACGAAGTTTTTTTCAAAAGGTACTTATGAACCATGGAAAGTAGTTTTGTACCATTCTGGATGAACTTAGGCACAAAAGGTCGAGAAAGTATTCGAAAACAACGAACTTTGGAAAACAACGAACTTTGTATTTCTACAAGTGGAAGTCTGATATTACTAAAAATTTGGACAAAATTTGGTTTAAAAGGTACTTATGAACCCTAAAAAGTAGTTTTGTTCCATTGTGGACAAAACTTAGGTACAAAAGGTCGAGAAAAAGTTCGAAAAGAACGAACTTTGGATTTCTACAAGTGGACGTTTGCTATGACTAAAAATTTGGACGAAGTTTGGTTCAAAAGGTACTTATGAACGCTGGAAAGTAGTTTTGTACCATTGTGGACGAACTTAATTACAAAAGGTAGAGAAAGAGTACGAAAAAAACGAACTTTGGATAAACAAGTCGAAGTCTACTATGACTAAAAATTTGGACGAAATATTTTTTCAAGAGGTACTTATGAACCATGGAAAGTAGTTTTGTACCATTGAGGACGAACTTAGGCACAAAAGGTCGAGAAAGAATCCGAAAAGGATGAAATTTTGATTTCTACAAGTGTAAGTGTTCTATGACTAAAAATTTGGATGAAGTTTGGTTCAAAAGGTACTTATCAACCCTGGAAAGTAGTTTTGAACAAGTGTGGACGATTTTAAGCAAAAAAGGTCGAGAAAGAGTCCGAAAGGACGAAATTTAGATTGCTACAAGTGGAAATCTGTTATGATTAAAATTTGGACGAAGTTACCTCAAAAGGTACTTATGAACCCTGGAAAGTAGTTTTATACCATTGTGGACGAATTTAGGTACAAAAGGTCGAAAAAGAGTCCGAAAACAACGAACTGTGGATTTCTACAAGTGGAAGTCATGTATGACTAAAAATTTGGACGAAGTTTGGTTCAAAAGGTACTTATGAACCTTGGAAAGTAGTTTTGTACCATTGTGGACGACTTTAGGCACAAAAGGTCGAGAAAGAGTCCAAAAAGAACGAAATTTGGATTTCTACAAGTCGAAGTCTACTATGACTAAAAATTTAGACGAAGTTATGTTCAAAAGATACTTATGAACACTAGAAAGTAGTTTTGTACCATTATGGACGAACTTAGGCACAAAAGGTCGAGAAAGTGTTCGAAAACAACAAACTTTGGATTTCTACAAGTGGAAGTCTGATATTACTAAAAATTTGGACAAAATTTGGTTCAAAAGGTACTTATGAGCCCTGAAAAGTAGTTTTGTTCCATTGTGGACGAACTTAGGCACAAAAGGTAAAGAAAGAGTCCGAAAAGAACGAACTTTGAATTTCTACAAGTGGAAGTCTGCTGTGTCTAAAATTTGGATGAAGTTTGGTTCAAAAGGTACTTATGAACCTTACAAAGTAGTTTTGTACCATTGTGGACGAACTTAGGCACAAAAGGTCGAGAAAGAGTCCGAAAAGGACGAACTTTGGATTTCTATAAGTGAAAGTCAGCTATGATTAAAAATTTAGACGANAAGGTCGAGAAAGAGTCCGAAAAGGACGAACTTTGGATTTCTATAAGTGAAAGTCAGCTATGATTAAAAATTTAGACGAAGTTTTATTCAGAAGGTAAATTATGAACACTGGAAAGTAGTTTTGTACCATTGTGGACGAACTTAGGCACAAATGGTCGAGAAAATGTCCGAAATAGACGAACTTTTGATTTTCACTAGTGCAAATCTACTATGATTAAATATTTGGACGAAGTTTCGTTCAAAAGGTACTTATGACCCTGGAGAGTAGTTTTGTACCATTGTGGACGAACTAAATTACAAAAGGTTGAGAAAGAGTCCGAAAAAAACGAACTTTGGATTTCTACAAGTGGAAGTCTGCTATGAATAAAAATTTGAATAAAGTTTGGTATCAAAGGTACTTATGAACCCTGAAAAGTAGTTTTATACCATTGTGGATGAACTTAGGCACGAAAGGTCGAGAAAGAGTATGAAAAGGATGAACTTTGGATTTCTAAAAGTGGAAGTCTACTATGACTAAAAATTTGAATGAAGTTTGGTTCAAAAGGTACTTATGAATCCTAGAAAGTAGTTTTGTACCATTGTGGACGAACTTAATTACAAAAGGTAGAGAAAGAGTCCAAAAAAAACGAACTCTGGATTTCTACAAGTGGAAGTCTGCTATGACTAAAAATTTGGACGAGGATTTTTTCAAAAGGTAGTTATGAACCATGGAAAGTAGTTGTGTACCATTGTAGACGAACTTAGGCACAAAAGGTCGAGAAAGAATCCGAAAAGAACAAACTTTGGATTTTTACAAGTGGAAGTCTGCTATGACTAAAAATTTTGACGAAGTTTGGTTCAAAAAGTACTTATGAACCCTAGAAAGTAGTTTTGTACCATGGTGGACGAACTTAGGCACGAAAGGTTAAGAAAGAGTCCAAAAAGAACGAACCTTGAATTTCTACAAGTGGAAGTCTGATATGACTATAAGTTTGGACGAAGTTTGGTTCAAAAGGTAGTTATGAACACTAGAAAGTAGTTTTGTACCATTGTGGACGAACTTAGGCACGAAAAGTTGAGAAAGAGTCCGTAAAGGACGAAAATAGATTTCTACAAGTGGAAGTCTGCTATGACTAAAAATTTGGATTAAATTTGGTTCAAAAAGTAGTCATTAACTCTTGGAAAGTAGTTTTGTACAATTGTGGATGAACTTAGGCAAAAAGGTCGAGAAAGAGTCTGAAAAGAACAAACTTTTGATTTGTACAAGCGGAAGTCTGCTATGACTAAAAATTTGGATGAAGTTTGGTTCAAAAGATACTTATGAACCCTGGAAAGTAGTTTTGTACCATTGTGGACGAACTTAGCACAAAAGGTCGAGAAAAGGTCCCAAAATAACGAACTTTGGATATCTACAAGTGGAAGTCTGCTATGACTAAAAATTTGGACGAAGTTTCGTTTAAAAGTTACTTATAAATCCTGGAAAGTACTTTTGTACAATTGTGGAAGAACTTAGGCACAAAATGTCGAGAAAAAGTCTGAAAAGAACGAACTTTGGATATCTACAAGTGGAAGTCTGCTATGAGTAAAAATTTGGACGAAGTTTGGTTCAAAAGGTACTTATGAACCCTAGAAAGTAGTTTTGTACCATTTTGGACTAACTTAGGCACAAAAGGTCGAGAAAGTCCGAAAAGGACGAACTTTTGATTTCTACAGGTGGAAGTCTGCTATAACTAAAAATTGGACGAAGTTTGATTCAAAAGGTACTTATGAACCCTGGAAAGTATTTTTGTAACATTGTGGACGAACTTAGACACGAAAGGTCGAGAAAGAGTCCGAAAAAGACGAACTTTGGATTTCTACAAGTGTAAGTCTGCTATGACTAAAAATNAAGTCTGCTATGACTAAAAATTTGGACGAAGTTTGGTTCAAAAGGTACTTATGAACCCTGGAAAGTAGTTTTCTACATTTGTGGACAAACTTAGGCACAAAAGGTCGATAAAGAGTCCGAAAACAATGAACTTTGGATTTCTACAAGTGGTAGTCTGCTACGACTAAAAATTTAGATGAAGTTTGGTCCAAAAGGTACATATGAACCCTAAAAGTAGTTTTATACCATTGTGGATGAACTTAGGAACAAAAAAGAGTCCGAAAACGACAAACTTTGAATTTCTACAAATGGAAGTCTGCTATGACCAAAAATTTGGGCGAAATTTGGTTCAAAAGGTACATATGAACCCTGGAAAGTAGTTTTTACCATTGTGGACTTACTTAGGCACAAAAGGTCGATAAAGAGTCCGAAAACGATGAACTTTGGATTTCTACAAGTAGAAGTCTGCTATGACTAAAAATTTGGATGAAGTTTGGTTCAAAAGGTACTAATGTACCCTGAAAAGTAGTTTTGTACCATTGTGGACAAACTTAGGCAAAAAAGGTCGATATAGAGTCCGAAAATGATGAACTTTAGATTTCTACAAGTGGAAGTTTACTATGACTAATAATTTGGACGAAGTTTGGTTCAAAAGGTAGTTATTAACACTGGAAAAAAGTTTTCCATTGTGGACGAACTTAGGCACGAAAGGTCGAATATTGGATTTCTACAATTTGAAGTCTGCTATGACTAAAAATTTGGACGAAATTTGGTTAAAAAGGTACGTATGAGCCCTGGAAAGTAGTTTTGTACCATTGTAAATGAACTTAGGCACGAAAGGTCGAGAAAGAGACCGAAAACGTTGATCTTTGGATATCTATAAGTGGAAGTCTGCTTTGACTAAAAATTTGGACGAAATTTGGTTCAAAAGGCACTTATGAACCTTGGAAAGTAGTTTTATACAATTGTGGATGAAGTTACGCACAATAGGTCGAGAAAGAGTCTGAAAACAACGACCTTTGGATTTCTACAGATGGAAGTTTGCAATGAGTAAAAATTTGGACGAAGCTTTGAAAAAAAAGTACTTATGAACCTTGGAAAGTAGTTTTGTACCATTGTGGACGAACTTAGACACAAAAGGACGAGAAAGTCCGAAAAGGACGAATTTTGGAAGTTTGCTATAACTAAAAATTTGGACGAAGTTTTGTTCAAAAGGTAACGAACCCTGGAAACTATTTTTGTACCATTGTGGACGAACTTAGGCACGAAAGGTCGAGAAAGAGTCCGAAAAGGAGTAAAAAAATTTCTTCAAGTTTACGTCTGCTATGACTAAAAATTTGGACGAAGTTTGGTTCAAAAGGTATTTATGAATCCTGGAAAGTAGTTTTGTACCATTGTGGACAAACTTAGGCAAAAAAGGTCGAAAAGAGTCTGAAAACAATGAACTTTGGATTTCTACAAGTGGAAGTCTGCTATGACTAATAATTTTGATGAAGTTTGGTCCAAAAGGTACATAAGAACCCTGAAAAGTAGTTTTATACCATTGTGAATGAACTTAGGCACAAAAGGTCGAGAAAGAGTCCGAAAACGACGAACTTTAAATTTCTACAAGTGGAAGTCTGCTATGACTAAAAATTTGGACGAAATTTGGTTCAAAAGGTAAATATGAACCCTGGAAAGTAGTTTTGTACCATTGTGGACGAACTTAGGCACAAATGGTTGATAAAGAGTCTGGAAAGAATGAACTTTGGATTTATACAAGTGGAAGTCAGGTACGACTAAAAATTGGGAAGAAATTTGGTTGAAAAGGCACTTATGAATCTGGAAAGTAGTTTTGTACCATTGTGAACGAACATAGGCACAAAAGGTCGAGAAAGAGTCCGAACAGATCGAACTTTGGATTTCTACAAGTTAAATTCTGCTATGACTAAAAATTTGAACGAAGTTTGGTTCAAAAGATACTTATGAATCCTAGAAAGTAGTTTTGTACCATTGTTGACGAACTTATGCACGAAAGGTCGAGAAAGAGTCCAAAAAGACGAACTTTTGATTTCTATAAATGGAAGTTTGCTATGACTAAAAATTTGGATGATGTTTTGTTCAAAAGGTACTTATGAACCCTGGAAAGTAGTTTTGTACCATTGTGGACGAACAAAGGCACAAATGGTCGAGAAAATGTCTAAGAAGGACGAACTTTGGAATTCTACAAGTGAAACTCTGCTATGACTAAAAATTTGAACTAAGTTTTGTTCAAAAGGTACTTATGAACCCTGGAAAGTAGTTTTCTGTTACCATTCTGGATGAACTTAGGCACAAAAGTCGAGAAAGAGTCCGAAAAGGAACGAACTTTGGATTTCTACAAGTGGAAGTCTGCTAGACTAAAAATTTGGACAAGTTTTTTTAAAACGGACTTATGAACCCTGGAAAGTAGTTTTGTACCATTGTAGACGAACTTAGGCATAAAAGGTCGAGAAAAGTCGAAAAAGAACGAACTTTGATTTTACAAGTGGAAGCTACTATGATAAACATATTGGACGAAGTTTGTTCAAAAGGTACTTATGGCCCTGTGCAAGTAGTTTTTGTACATGTGACGAACTATGCACAAAAGGTTGAAAAAGAGTCCAAAAAGGACGAACTTTGGATTTCTACAATGGAAGTTTTGCTATGACTAAAAATTTGGACGATGTTTGTTCCAATGGTAATTATGAACCCTTGAAAGTAGTTTTGTACCATTGTGGACGAACTTAGGCACAAATTGGTCAGAAAATCGAAAAGGACGAACTTTTGGATTTGTACAAGTGGAAGTTCTCTATGGCTAAAATTTAACGAATTTGGTACAAAAGGTACTTATGAAACCTGGAAAGTAGTTTTTACCATTTTGGATGAAAATTCAGCACAAAAGTTCTAGAAAAAGTCTGAAAGGACAGAACTTTGATTTCTACAAGTGGAAGTCTTCCATGACTAAAAATTTAGGACAAAGTTTGGTTCAAAAGGTACTTATGACCCTAGAGAGTAGTCTGACCATTGTGGACGAACTTATACACAAAAGGTCGAGAAAGAGTCCGAAAAGGACGAACTTTGAATTTCTAGAAGTGGAAGTTTTCTATGATAAAAAATTTAGACGAAGTTTGGTTCGAAAGGTAGTATGAACTTGGTAAGTAGTTTTGGACCATTGTGGACAAACTTAGACACCAAAGGTCGAGAAAGAGTCCGAAAAAGGCGAACTTCGATTTCTAAAAGTGGAAGTCTGCTATGACTAAAAATTTGGACGAAGTTTGCTTCAAAAGATACTTATGACCCTAGAATGTAGTTTTGTACCATTTTGGATGAACTTAGGCACAAAAGGTCGAGAAAGTGTTTGAAAAGGACGAACTTTGGATTTCTACAAGTAGAAATCTACCATGACTAAAAATTTGTACGAAGTTTGGCTCAAAAGGTACAAGTGGAAGTCTTCTATGAATAAAAATTCACGAAGTTTGGGGTAAAATGTACTTATGAACCCTTGAAAGTTTTTTTGTACCATTGTGGATGAACTTACGCACGAAAGGTCGATAAAGAGTCTGAAAAGGACGAACTTTGGATTTCTACAAATGGAAGTCTTCCATAACTAAAAATTTGGACGAAGATTGGTTTAAAAGGTACTTATAAACCCTGGAGAGTAGTCTGTACCATTATGGACGAACTTAAGTGCAAAAGGTCGAGAAAGAGTCCGAAAAGGACGAACTTTGGATTTTTAGAAGTTGAAGTTTTCTGTGATTAAAGATTTAGACGAAGTTTGGTTCAAAAGGTAGTATGAACCTGCTAAATAGTTTTGGACCATTGTGGACAAACTTAGGCACCAAAGGTCGAGAAAGAGTCCGAAAAGGACAAACTTTTGATTCATACAAGTGGAAGTCTGCTATGACTAAAAATTTGGACGAACTTTGGTTCAAAAGGTACTTATGAACCTTGGAAAGTAGTTTTATACCATTGTGGATGAACATAGTCAGAAAAGGTCGGGAAAGAGTCCGAAAACGACGAACTTTGAATTTCTACAAGAGGATGTCTGCTATGACTAAATATTTGGACGAAGTTTTGTTCGAAAGGTACTTATGAACCCTGGAAAGTAGTTTTGTAGCACTATAGACACAGTTAGCTACAAAAGATCAAGGAAGAGTCCGAAAAGAACGAACTTTGGATTTGTACCATTGGAAGTCTGTTATGAATACAAATTTGGACGAAGTTTGGTTTAAAAGGTACTTATGAACCCTTGAAAGTGGTTTTGTACAATTGTGGAGGAACTGAAGCACGAAAGTTCGATAAAGAGTTTGAAAANCCCTTGAAAGTGGTTTTGTACAATTGTGGAGGAACTGAAGCACGAAAGTTCGATAAAGAGTTTGAAAAGGAAGAACTTTGGATTTCTACAAGTGCAAATCTGCTATGACTTAAAATTTGGATGAATTTTGATTCATAAGTTTTGATCAAAAGGTACTTATGAACCTTGGAAAGTAGTTTTGTACTATTGTGGGGAACTTAGGCGCAAAAGGTAGGGAAAAAGTCCGAAAAGAACGAAATTTGGATTTCTATAAGTGGAAGTCTCCAATGACTAAAAATTTGGATGAAGTTTGGTTCAAAAGGTACTATGCACAGTGGAAAGTAGTTTTGTTCCATTGTGGACGAACTTAGGCACAAAAGGTCAAGAAAGAGTCCGAAAAGAATGAAGTTCGGATTTCTACAAGTGGAAGTCTGCTATGACTAAAAGTTTGGACGAAGTTTAGATCAAAAGGTAATTATGAATCTTGAAAAGTATTTTTGTACCATTGTGGACGAACTTAGGCACAAAAGGTTTAGAAAGAGTCCGTAAAGGACAAAATTTTTATTTCTACAAGTGGAAGTCTGCTATGACTAAAAAGTTTGACGAAGTTTGGTTCAAAAGGTACTTATGTACCTTGGAAAGTAGTTTTGTACCTAGGCACAAAAGGTGGAGAAAGAGTGTGAAAAGAACGAAGTTTGGATTTCTACAAGTGGAAGTCTGCTATGTATAACTTTGGACGAAGTTTGGTTCAAAAGGTACTTATGAACCCTGGAAAGTAGTTTTGTACCATTGTGGACGAACGAAAGTAGTATTGTTCCATTGTGGACGAACTTAGGCAGAAAAGGTCGAGAAAGAGTCTGAAAAAAACAAGCTTTCGATTTCCACAAGTTGAAGTCTGTTATGACTATAAATTTGGATGTAGTTTGGTTAAAAAGGTACTTATGAACCTTGAAAAGTAGTTTTGTACCATTGTGGACGAACTTAGGCACGAAAGGTCGAGAAAGAGTCCAAAAAGAATGTACTTTGGATTTCTACATGTGGAAATTTGCTACGACTAAAAATTTGGTTGAAGTTTTCTTAATAAGATACTTACGATCCTTGGAAAATAGTTTTGTACCATTGTGGACAAACTTTGGCACGAACGGTCAAGAAAGAGTCCGAAAAGGACGACTTTTTTATTTATACAAATGGAAGTCTACTATGAATAAAACTTTGGACATTTGGTTCAAAAGGTACTTATGAACCCTGGAAAATAGTTTTGTACCATTGTCGACGAACTTAGGCATAACAGGTCGAGAAAGTGTCCGAAAAGAACGAACTTTAGATTTCTACAAGTGGAAGTCTGCTATGACTAAAAATTTGGATGAAGTTAGGTTCAAAAGGTACTTATGAACCCTGGAAAGTAGTTTTGTACCATTGTGGACGAACTTTGGCACGAAAGGTCAAGAAAGAGTCTGAAAAGGATAAACTATGGATTTCTACAAGTGGAAGTCTGCTATGACTAAAAATTTTGAAGAAGTTTAGTTCAAAAGTTACTTATGAATCCTGGAAAGATGTTTGGTGCCATTGTGGATGAGCTTAAGCACAAAAGGTCGAGAAAGTGTCTGAAAACAACGAACTATGGATTCCTACAAGGGGAAGTCTGCCACGACTAAAATTTTGGACGAAGTTTGGTTCAAAAGGTACTTATGAACCTTTGAAAGTTGTTTTGTACCATTGTGGACGAACTTAGACCCAAAAGAACGAGAAAGAGTTCGGAAAGGACGAACTTTCGATTTCTACAAGTGGAAATCTGCCATGACTAACAATTTGGACGACATTTGGTTCAAAAAGTACTTATGAAACTTGGAAAGTAGTTTTATACCATTGTGGACGAACTTAGGCATAAAAGGTCGAGAAAGAATTCGAAAAGAACGAACTTTGGATTTCTACAAGTGGAAGTCTACTATGACTAAGAAAGCGGGTGTGAAAGAAAAGCTAGACCTCTTGAAAGGGTAGCCGGATCCATTGATAAACTACCCACCTTCAGTGGTCCCACCCCCCCCCCCCCCCCCCCGAAAACTCGGTGCGGCGGTTAGGTCTGTTCGTTTTGTAAGGATCACTTGAAGGAAGGGTTGAGTCATAAATTTGGAGAGTTTGCTTCGACCACGGAAACGAAGACTTTCGAGAACAAATATTGGACCGGGAAAAAAAGGGGGACTCGAATCGTCGAATGTTTAGCGAATCGATCGTAATTGGTCCCGTTGGTCAAAGGAAAGGGGAGGTCCTGATGGCCAATTTGGACGAAGTTTGGTTCAAAAGGTACTTATGAACCCTGAAAAGTAGTGTGGTACCATTTTGGATGAACTTAGGCACAAAAGGTGGAGAAAGAGTTCGAAAAGTACGAACTTTGGATTTCTACAAGTGGAAGTCTGCTATGAGTAAAAATTTGGACGAAGTTTGGTTCAAAAGGTACTTATGAACCCATGAAAGTAGTTTTGTAACATTGTGGACGAACTTAGGCACAAATAGTCGAGAAGAGTCTAAAGGGAAAGAACTTTCGATTTCTAGAAGTGGAAGCCTACTATGACTAAAAATTTGGTTCAAAAAGTTCTTATGAACCCTGGAAAGTAGTTTTGTACCATTGTGGACGAACTTAGGCATTGGAAATTAGTTTTGTACCATATTGGACGAACTTAGGCACAAATGGTCGAGAAAATGTCCGAAAAGGACGAACTTTGGATTTCTACAAGTGGAAGTCTGCTATGACTAAAAACATGGACGAAATTTGCTTCAAAAGGTACTTATGAACCCTGGAAAGTAGTTTTGTTACATTGTGGACGAACTTAGGATCAAAAGGTCTAAAGAGTTCGAAAAGAATTAACTTTGGATTTCTACAAGTGGAAGTCTGCTATGACTAAAAATTTGGATGAAGTTTTGTTCAAAAGGTACTTATGAACCCTGGAAAATAGTGTTGTACCATTGTGGATGGACTTAGGAACAAAATATCGAGAAAGTGCCGAAAAGGATGAACTTTGGTTTTCTACAAGTGGAAGTCTGCTATGACTAAAAATTTTGATGAAGTTTGGTTCAAGGGGTATATATGAAACTGGAATGTAGTTTTTTACCATTCTGGACGAACTTATACACGAAAGGTCGAGAAAGAATCCGAAAAGGACGAACATTGGATTTCTACAAGTGGAAGTGTTCTATTACTAAAAATTTCGACGAAGTTTGGTTCAAAGGACGAACTTAGGCACAAAAGGTTGAGAAAGAGTCCAAAAAGAACGAACTTTGGATTGCTACAAGTGGAAGTCTACAATGATTAAAAATTTGGATGAAGTTTGGTTCAAAAGGTACTGACGAACCTTGGATAGTAGTTTTGTACTATTGTGGACGAACTTAGGCACAAAAGGTCGAGAAAGAGTCTGAAAAGAACGAACTTTAGATTTCTACAAGTGAAGTCTGTTATGATTAAAAATTTGGACAAAACTTTGTTCAAAAGGTACTTATGAACCCTGGAAAGTAGTTTTGTACGATTGTGGACGAACTTAACACGAAATATCGAGAAAGAGTCGTTAAAGGGCGAACATTGGATTTCTACAAGTGGAAGTGTTGTATGACTAAAAATTTTTACGAAGTTTGATTCAAAAGGTACTTATGAACCCTTGAAAGTAGTTTTGTACAAGTGGATGAATTTAGAATCAAAAGGTCGAGAAAGAGTCCTAAAAGAATGAACTTTGGATTTCTACAAGTGGAAGTCTGCTATGACTAAAAATTTGGACGAACTTTGGTTCAAAAGGTAAGTACTTATGAACCCTGGAAAATAGTTTTGTAGCATTGTGGACGAAGTTAGGCACAAAAGGTCGAGAAAGAGTCTGAAAAGGATGAACTTTGGATATCTACAATTGAAAGTCTGCTATGACTAAAAATTTAGACGAAGTTTTGTTCATAAAGTACTTATGAACATTGGAATGTAGTTTTTTACCATTGTGGAAGAACATAGTCACAAAAGGTCGAGAAAGAGTCCGAAAAGTACGAACTTTGAATTTCTACAAGTGGAAGTCTGCCAGGACAAAAATTTAGACGAAGTTTGGTTCAAAAGGTACTTATGAACCTTGGAAAGTAGTGTGGTACCATTTTGGATGAACTTAGGCACAAAAGGTAGAAAAAGAGTCCAAAAAGTACGAACTTTGGATTTCTACAAGTGGAAGTCTGCTATCATTAAAAATTTGGACGAAGTTTGGTTCAAAAGGTACTACTTATGAACCCATGAAAGTAGTTTTGTAACATTGTGGACGAACTTAGACACAAATGGTCGAGAAAGAGTCCGAAGAGAAACAACTTTCGATTTCTAGAAGTGGAAGTCTACTATGACTAAAAATTTGGACGAATTTGGTTCAAAAATTTCTTATGAACCTTGGGAAGTAGTTTTGTACCATTGTGGATGAAATTAGGCATTAAAAAGTAGTTTTGTACCATATTGGACGAACTTAGGCACAAATGGTTGAGGAAATGTCCGAAAAGGATGAACTTTGGATTTCTAGAAGTGGAAGTCTGCTATGACTAAAAACTTGGACGAAGTTTGCTTCAAAAGGTACTTATGAACCCTAGAAAGTAGTTTTATTACATTGTGGACAAACTTTGGATCAAAAGGTCAAGAAAGAGTCCAAAAAGGATGAATTTTGGATTTCTAAAAGTGGAAGTCTACTATGATTAAAAATTTGAATGAAGTTTTGTTCAAAAGGTACTTATGAACCCTGGAAAATAGTTTTGTACCATTGTGGACGATCTTAGGGAAAAAAGGTCGAGGAAGAGTCCGAAAAGAAAGAATGTTGGATTTTTACAAGTGGAATTCTGCTATGACTAAAAATTTGGACGAAGTTTGGTTTAAAAGGTACTTATGAACCCTGGAAAGTTGTTTAGTACCATTGTGGACGAACTTACGCACGAAAGGTCAATAAATAGTCTAAAAAGGAAGAACTTTCGATTTCCTACAAGTGGAAGTCTGCTATGACTAAAAATTTAAGCCAACAATGGTTCAAAAGGTACTTATGAACCTTGGAAAGTATTTTGTACAATTGTGGACGAACTTAGGCACAAAAGGTTGAGAAAGAGTTCGAAAAGAACGAACTTTGGATATCTATAAGTGGAAGTCTTCTATGACTAAAAATTTAGACGAATTTTGGCTCAAAAGATACTTATTAACCATGGAAAGTAGTTTTGTACCATATTGGACAAACTTAGGCACGAAAGTTCTAGAAAGAGTCCAGAAAGAACGAACTATGTATTGCTATAAGTGGAAGTCTACTATGATTAAAAATTTGGACGAAGTATGGTTCAAAAGGTACTTACGAACTCTGGAAAGTACTTTTGTACTATTGTGGATGAACTTAGGCACAAAAGGTCGAGAAAGAGTCCGAATAGAATGAACTTTAGATTTCTAAAAGTTGAAGTCTGTTATGATTAAAAATTTTGACGAAGTTTTGTTCAAAAGGTACTTATGAACCCTGGAAAGTATTTTTGTACCATTGTGGACGAACTTAGGCACAAAAGGTATAGAAAGAGTCCGTAAAGGACAAAATTTTTATTTCTACAAGTGGAAGTGTTCTATGACTAAAAATTTAGACGAAGTTTGATTCAAAAGGTACTTATGAACTCTGGAAAGTAATTTTGTACAAGTGGACGAATTTAGACACAAAAGAAAGGGTCCGAAAAAGCGAACTTTGGATTTCTACAAGTGGAAGTCTACTATGACTAAAAATTTGAACGAAGTTTTGTTCAAAAGGTACTTATGAACCATGGAAAGTAGTTTGGTACCATTATGGACGAACCTAGGCACAAAAGGTCGAGAAAGATTACGAAAAGGACGAACTTTGGATTTCTACACGTGGAAGTCTGCTATGACTAAAAATTTGGACGATATTTGGTTCAAAAGGTACTTATGAATCCTGAAAAGTAGTTTTGTACCATTGTGGACGAACTTAGGCACAATAGGTCGAGAAAGAGTCCGAAAAGCACGAACTTTGGATTTCTACAGGTGGAAGTCGGCTATGACTAAAAATTTGGACGAAGTTTTGTTCAAAAGATAAATGAACCTTGAAGAGTAGTCTGTACCATTGTTTACGAACTTAAGCACAAAAGGTTGAGAAAGAGTCCGAAAAGGAAGAACTTTTGATTTCTAAAAGTGAAAATTTTATATGACTAAAAATCTAACTAAGTTTGGTTCAAAAGGTAGTATGAACCTGGTAAGTAGTTTTGTACCATTGTGGATAAACTTAGGCACAAAAGGTTGAGAAAGAGTCCGAAAAGGAAGAACTTTCGATTTCTATAAGTGAAAGTCTGCTATGGCTAAAATTTGGACAAAGTTTGGTTCAAAAAGTACTAATGAACCCTGAAAAGTAGTTTTGTACTATTGTGGATGAACTTAGGCACAAAAGGTCGGGAAAGAGTCCGAAAAGAACGAACTTTGCATTTCTAGAAGTGGAAGTCTGCTATGACTAAAAATTTTGAGAAAGTTTGGTTCAAAATGTACATATGAACCCTGGAAAGTTGTTTTGTACCATTGTGGAAAAGCTTAGACACAAAAGGTTGAGAATGTGTCCAAAAAGAACGAACTTTGGATTTCTAAGAATCTGAAAAGAACGAACTTTGGAATTTTAAAAGTGGAAGTCTATTATTACTAAAAATTTAGACGAAGTTTTGTGCAAAAGGTACTTATGAACCCTGGAAAATAGTTTTGTACCATTTTGGACGAATTTCGACACAAAAGGTCGAGAAAGAGTCCCGAAAGGAAAAACTTTGGCTTTCTACAATTGGAAGTCTGCTATGACTAAAAATTTGGATGAAGTTTTTTTCGAAATGTAGCTTTGAACCCTGGAAAGTAGTTTCGTACCATTGTGGACGAAGATAGGCACAAATGGTCGAGAAAATGTCTGAAAAGGACGAACTTTGGATTTCTAC
>NC_052352.1:51876269-51881192 GCF_009727055.1 Benincasa hispida | reverse complement strand
GAAACCCTGGAAAGTAGTTTTGTACCATTGTGCGAACTTAGGCATAAAAGGTCGAGAAAGAGTCCCGAAAAGGACGAACTTCGGATTTCTACAAGTGGAAGTCTACTATGACTAAAATTTGAACGAAGTTTTGTTAAAAGGTACTTATGAACCCTGGAAAGTAGTTTTGTACCATATTTGACGAACTTATGCACAAAAGGTCGAGAAAGAGTCCGAAAAGGACGAACTTTGGATTTCTACAAGTGGAAGTCTGCTATGACTAAAAATTTCGACGAAGCTTTGTTAAAAAGGTACCTATGAACCCTGGAAAGTAGTTTTGTACCATTGTGGACGAACTTAGGCATAAAAGGTCGAGAAAGAGTCCGAAAAGGACGAACTTTGAATTTCTACAAGAGCAAGTCTGCTATGACTAAAAATTTGGACGAAGTTAGGTTCAAAAATACTTATGAACCCTGGAAAGTAGTTTTGTACCATTGTGGACGAACTTCGACACGAAAGGTCAAGAAAGAGTCCAAAAAGGACGAACTTTGGATTTCTACAAGTGGCGGTCTGCTATGACTAAAAATCTGGACGAAGTTTGGTTTCAAAGGTACTTATGAACCTTGGAAAGTAATTTTGAACCATTGTGGACAAACTTCATTACAAACGGTGGAGAAAGAGTTTGAAAAAAACGAAATTTAGATTTCTACAAGTGGAAGTCAGCTATGATTAAAAATTTGGACGAAGTTTGGTTGAAAAGGTACTTATGAACCTTGGGAAGTAGTTTTGCACCATTGTGGACGAACTTAGGCACAAAAGGTTGAGAAAGAGTCTGAAAACGATGAACTTTGGATTACTACAGGTGGAAGTCTGCTATGAATAAAAAATTGGACGAAGTTTGGTTCAAAAGGTACTTATGAATTTTGAAAAGTAGTTTTGTACCATTGTGGACGAAGTTAGGCACAAAAGGTCGAGAAAGAGTCTGAAAAGGATGAAATTTTTATTTTTACAAGTGGAAGTCTGCTATGACTAAAAATTTGGACGAAATTTGGTTCAAAAGGTACTTATGGACTCTGGAAAGTAGTTCTGTAGAAGTGTGGACGAACCTAGGCAAAAAGGTACTTAGGCAAAAAGTAGTTTTGTAGAACTTAGGCAAAAATTTGAAACAAGTGGAAGTTTGCTATGATTAAAAATTTGGATGAAATTAGGTTCAAAAGGTGCTTACGAACCCTAGAAAGTAATTTTGTACAATTATGGAATAACTTAGGCACAAAAGGTCGAGAAAGAGTCCGAAGAGAACGAACTTTAGATATCTATAAGTGCAAGTCTACTATGACTAAAAATTTGTACTAAGTTTGGTTCAAAAGGTACTTATGAACCCTGGAAAGTAGTTTTGTACAAGTGTGGACGAACTTAGGCAAAAAAGATCGAGAATGTGTCCGAAAAGGACAAACTTTTGATTTCTACAAGAGGAAATCTTCTATGACTTAAAATTTGAACAAAGTTTTGTTCACAAGGTACTTATGAACCCTGGAAAGTAGATTTGTACAATTGTGGACGAACTTAACAATAGGTAGAGAAAGAGTCCGAGAAAAATGAACTTTGGATTTCTATAAGTGGAAGTCTGCTATGACTAAAAATTTGGACGAAGCTTTTTTCAAAAGGTACTTATGAACCATGGAAAGTAGTTTTGTACCATTGTGGACGAACTTAGGCACAAAAGGTCGAGAAAGAATCCGAAAAGGACGAAATTTTGATTTCTACAAGAGGAAGTCTGCTATGACTAAACGTTTGGACGAAGTTTGGTTCAAAAGGTACTTATGAACCCTAGAAAGTAGTTTTGAACAAGTGTGAACGAACTTAGGCAAAAAATGTCGAGAAAGAGTCCGAAAAGGACGAACTTTGGATTTCTACAAATGGAAGTCTGCTATGACTAAAAATTTGGATGAAGCTAGCTTCAAAAGGTACTTATGAACCTTGAAAAGTAGTTTTGTACCATTGTGGACGAACTTAGGTACAAAAGGTCGAAAAAAGTCCGAAAAGGACAAACTTTAGATTTCTACAAGTGGAAGTCTGCTATGACTAAAAATTTGGACGAAGTTTGGTTCAAAATATACTTATGAATCCTGGAAAGTAGTTTTGTACCATTGTGGACGAACTTAGGCACAAAAGGTCGAAAAGAGTCTAAAAAGGACGAACATTGGATTTCTACAAGTGGAAGTCTGCTATGACTAAAAATTTGGACGAAGTTTTGTTCAAAACGTACTTATGAACACTGGAAAGTAGGTTTGTACCATTGTGGACGAACCTAGGCACAAATGGTCGAAAAAGAATCCGAAAAGGACGAAATTTTGATTTGTACAAGTGGAAGTCTGGTATCACTAGAAATTTGGACGAAGTTTGGTTCAAAACGTACTTATGAACCCTGGAAAGTACTTTTGAACAAGTGTGGACGAACTTAGGGCAAAAAAGTCGAGAAAGAGTCCGAAAAGGACGAACTTTGTATTTCTACAAGTGGAAGTCTGCTATGACTAAAAATTTAGGCGAAGTTTTGTTGAAAAGGTACTTATGAACCTTGGAAAGTAGTTTTGTACTATTGTGGATGAACTTAGACACAAAAGATCAAGAAAGAGTCTGAAAAGACCGAACTTTGGATTTCTAAAAGTGGAAGTCTGCTAAGACTAAAAATTTAGACGAAGTTGTGTTCAAAAGGTACTTATGAACTCTGGAAAGTAGTTTTGTACCATTGTGGACGAACTTAGGCACGAAAGGTCGAGAAAGAGTCTGAAAAGGATGAATTTTGGATTTCTATAAGTGGAAGTCTACTATGATTAAAAATTTGAATGAAGTTTGGTTGAAAAGATACTTATGAACCCTGGAAAGTAGTTTTGTACCATTGTGGATGAACTTAATTACAAAAGAGTACGAAAAAAACGAACTCTAGATTTCTACAACTGGAAGTCTGCAATGAATAAAAATTTGAATGAAGTTTGGTACAAAATGTACTTATGAACCCTGGAAAATAGTTTTATATCATTGTAGACGAACTTAGGCACGAAAGTACTTATGTGGACGAACTTAATTACAAAAGGTAGAGAAAGAGTCCGGAAAAAACGAACTCTGGATTTCTACAAGTGGAAGTTTGCTATGACTAAAAATTTGGACGAAGTTTTTTTTTCGGATGGTACTTATGAACCATGGAAAGTAGTTTTGTACCATTGAGGACAAACTTAGGCAAAAAAGGTCAAGAAAGAATCCGAAAAGGACGAAATTTTGATTTCTACAAGTGGAAGTCTTCTATGACTAAAAATTTGGACGAAGTTTGGTTCAAAATGTACTTATCAACCGTTGAAAGTAGTTTTGAACAAGTGTGGTCGAACTTAGGCAAAAAAGGTCGAGAAAGAGTCCGAAAAGGACGAACTTTGGATTTCTACAAGTGGAAGTCTGTTATGACTAAAAATTTGGACGAAGTTTGGTTCAAACGGTACTTATGAACCTTGAAAGTAGTTTTGTACCATTGTGGATGAGCTTAGGCACAAAAGGTCGAGAAAGTGTCTATCAAGGACGAACTTTGGATTTCTACAAGTGGAAGTCTGCTATGACTAAAAATTTAGACGAAGTTTTTTTCAAAAGGTACTTATGAACACTGGAAAGTAGTTTTGTACCATTACAGACCAACTTAGGCACAAATGGTCGAGAAAATGTCCGAAATAGACGAACTTTTGATTTTTACTAGTGGAAGTCTGCTATGATTAAATATTTGGTTGAAGTTTCGTTCGAAAGGTACTTATGACCTTGGAATGTAGTTTCGTACCATTGTGGTCGAACTTAATTACAAAAGGTTAAGAAAGAATCCGAAAAAAACGAACTTTGGATTTCTACAAGTGGAAGTCTGCTGTGACAAAATATTTAGACGAAGTTATGTTCAAAAGGTACTTATGAACCCTGGAAAGTTGTTTTGTAACATTGTGGACGAATTTAGATGCAAACGATCGAGAAAGAGTCTGAAAAAAACGAACTTTCGATATCTACAAGTTGAAGTCTGCTAATGACTAAAAATTTAGACGAAATTTTTTTCAAAAAGTGCTTATGACCCTGCAAAGTAGTTTTGTACCATTGTTGACGAACTTAGACACAAAAGGTCGAGAAATAGTCTGAAAAGGATGAACTGTGGATTTTTACAAGTGGAAGTCTTCTATGACCAAAAATTTGGACAAAGTTTGGTTCAAAAGATACTTATAAACTCTGGAATGTAGTTTTGTAGTACCATTGTTGACGAACTTAGGCACAACAGGTCGAGAAAGTGTCCGAAAAGAACGAACTTTGGATTTCTATAAGTGGAAGTCTGCTATGACTAAAAATTTAGATAAAGTATTGTTCAAAAAGTACTTATGAACCCTGGAAAGTAGTTTTGTATCATTGTGGACGAAGTTAGGCACGAAAGATTGAGAAAGAGTCTGAAAAGAACAAACTTTGGATTTCTACTAGTGAAAGTCTTCTATGACTAAAAATTTGGACGAAGTTTGGTTCAAATTGTACTTATGAACCAGAAAGTAGTACCATTGTGGAAGAACTTAGGCACAAAAGGTCGAAAAAGAGTCTACAAGTGGAAATCTGCTATGAGTAAAAATTTGATAGAAGTTTGGTTAAAAAAGGTACAGATGAACCCTGGAAAGTGGTTTTGTATCATTATGGACGAAGTAGGTACAAAAGGTTGAGAAAGAGTCTGAAAAGGACGAACTTCGGATTTCAACAAGTGGAAGTCTTCTATTACTAAAAATTTGGACGAAGTTTTATTTGAAAGGTACTTATGAACCCTGGAAATTAGTTTTGTACCATTGTGGACGAACTTAGGCACAAAAGGTGGAGAAAGAGTCCGAAAAGAACAAACTTTGGATTTCTACAAGTAAAAGTCTGCTACGATTAAAAATTTGGGTGATGTTT
>NC_052352.1:51794071-51876252 GCF_009727055.1 Benincasa hispida | reverse complement strand
GAAAGTAGTTTTGTACCATTGTGGACGAACTTAGGCACAAATGGTCAAGAAAATGTCCGAAAAGGACGAACTTTGGATTTCTACAAGTTGAAGTTTGTTTTGATTAAAAATTTGGACGATGTTTGATTTAAATGGTATTATGAACCCTGGAAAGTAGTTTTGTACCATTGTGGACGAACTTAGGCACAAATGGTCAAGAAAATTTCCGAAAAGGACAAACTTTGGATTTGTCCAAGTGGAAGTCTGCTATGACTAAAAATTTTAACGAATTTGGTACAAAAGGTACTTATGAACCTTGGAAAGTAGTTTTGTACCATTTTGGACGAACTCAGGCACAAAAGTTCTAGAAAGAGTCTGAAAAGGACGAACTTTGGATTTCTACAAGTGGAAGTCTTCCATGACTAAAAATTTGGACAAAGTTTGGTTCAAAAGGTACTTATGAACCCTGGAAAGTTGTTTTGTACCATTGTGGACGAACATAGACACAAAACGTCGAGAAAGAGACCGAAAAGGATGAACTTTGGATTTCTACAAGTGGAAGTACTAAAAATTTGGACGAAGTTTGTTCAAAAGGTACTTATTAACCCTGGAGAGTAGTCTGTACCATTGTGGATTAACTTATGCACAAAAGGTCGAGAAAGAATCTGAAAAGGACGAACTTTGAATTTCTAGAAGTGGAAGTTTTCTATGATAAAAAATTTAGACGAAGTTTTGTTCGAAAGATAGTATGAACTTGGAAAGTAGTTTTGGACCATTGTCGATAAACTTAGGCACCAAAGGTCGAGAAAGAGTCCGAAAAAGGCAAACTTTGGTTTCTAAAATTGGAAGTCTGCTATGACTAAAAATTTGGACGAAGTTTGGTTCAAAAGGTACTTATGACCCTAGAATGTAGTTTTGTACCATTTTGGACGAACTTAGGCACAAAAGGTCGAGAAAGTGTCTGAAAAGGACGAACTTTTGATTTCTATAAGTAGAAATCTGCCATGACTAAAAATTTGGACGAAGTTTGGCTCAAAAGGTACAAGTGGAAGTCTTTTATGAATAAAAATTTGTACGAAGTTTGGGGTAAAATGTACTTATGAACCCTTGAAAGTTGTTTTGTACCATTGTGGACGAACTTACAAACGAAAGGTCGATAAAGAGTCTGAAAAGGACGAACATTGAATTCTACAAGTTGAAGTCTTCCATAACTAAAAATTTGGACGAAGTTTGGTTCAAAAGGTACTTATAAACCCTGGAGACTAGTCTGTACCATTGCGGACGAACTTAAGTGCAAAAGGTCAAGAAAGAGTCCGAAAAGGACAAACTTTTGATTTCTACAAGTGGAAGTCTGCTATGATTAAAAATTTAGACAAAGTTTGGTTCAAAAGTAGTATGAACCTACTAAGTAGTTTTGGACCATTGTGGACAAACTTAGGCACCAAAGGTCGAGAAATAGTCCAAAAAGGACGAACTTTCGATTCATACAAGTGGAAGTCTGCTATGACAAAAATTTGGACGAACTTTGGTTCAAAAGGTATATATGAACCCTAGAAAGTAGTTTGTACCATTGTGGACGAACATAGTCATGAAAGGTCGGGAAAGAGTCCGAAAACGACGAACTTTGGATGAAACAAGTGGACGAATTTTGGATTTCAAAAGGTACTTTAGTTTTGGACAAAGTTAGGCACAAATGGTCGAGAAAATTTTCGAAAAGGAAGAACTTTTGATTTCTACAAGTGGAGTTCTGCTATGACTAAAAATTTGGACGAAGTTTTGTTCAAAAAGTGCTTATGAATCTAGGAAAGTAATTTTGTACCATTGTAGACGAACTTAAGCACAAAAGGTTGAGAAAGAGTCCAAAAACGACGAACTTTAGATTTCTACAAGAGGAAGTCAGCTATGACTAAATATTTGGTCGAAGTTTTGTTCAAAAGGTACTTATGAACCCTGGAAAGTAGTTTTGTACCACTATAGACGCAGATAGCTACAAAAGATCAAAGAAGAGTCCGAAAAGAACGTACTTTGGATTTGAACAAGTGAAAGTCTGGTATGAATAAAAATTTGGACGAAGTTTGGTTTAAAAGGTACTTATGAACCCTTGAAAGTGGTTTTGTACAATTGTGGACGAACTGACGCACAAAAGGTCGATAAATAGTTTGATTTCTACAAGTGCAAGTGGAAGTCTGCTATGACTTAAAATTTGGACGAACTTTGATTCATAAGTTTTGTTCAAAAGGTACTTATGAACCCTGGAAAGTAGTTCTGTACAATTGTGATGAACTTAGGCACAAAAGGTAGAGAAAAAGTCCGAAAAGAACGAAATTTGGATTTCTACATGTGGAAGTCTGCAATGACTAAAAATTTGGACGAACTTTGGTTCAAAAGGTACTATGAACAGTGGAAAGTAGTTTTGTTTCATTATGGACGAACTTAAGCACAAAAGGTCGAGAGAGAGTCCGAAAAGAATGAACTTTGATTTCTAAAAATGGAAGTCTGCTATGACTAAAAATTTGGAGGAAGTTTGGTTCAAAAGGTATTTATGAATCCTGAAAAGTAGTTGTGTACCATGGTGGTCGAATTTAGGCACAAAAGGTTGAGAAAGAGTACGAAAAGGACGAAATTTGGATTTCTACAAGTGGAAGTCTGCTATGACTAAAAATTTCGACGAAGTTTGGTTCAAAGAGTACTTATGAACCCTGGAAAGTAGTTTTGTACCATTATGGACGAACTTAGGCACAAAAGGTCGAGAAAGAGTCNGACGAACTTAGGCACAAAAGGTCGAGAAAGAGTCCGAAAAGAACGAAGTTCGGATTTCTACAAGTGTAAGTCTGCTATGACTAAAAATTTGGACGAAGTTTGGTTCAAAAGCTACTTGTGAACCTTGGAAAGTAGTTTTGTATCATTGTGGACGAATTTAGGCAAAAAAGGTCGAAAACGAGTCTGAAAATAACGAACTTGTGATTTCTACAAGTTTCCTTCTGCTATGACTAAAAATTTGAACTCTGGAAAGTAGTTTTGTACTTATGAACGAACTTTGGAATTGTGGACGAACATAGACACAAAAGATACCTATGAACCCTGGAAAGTAGTTTTTTACCATTGTGGACAAACTTAGGCATAAAAGGTCGAGAAAGACTCCGAAAAGAATGAACTTTTGATTTTTACAAGTCGAAGTCTGCTATGAATAAAACTTTGGACGAAGTTTGGTTCAAAAGGTACTTATGAACCCTGGAAAGTAGTTTTGTACCATTGTGTATGAACATAGGCACGAAAGGTCGAGAAAGAGTCCGAAAAATATGAACTTTGAATTTCTACAGCTGGAAGTCTGCTATAACTAAAAATTTGAGTAAAGTTTAGTCCAAAAGGTACTTATGAACCTTAAAAAGTGGTTTTGTACCATTGTGGACGAACTTAGGCATAAATGGTCGAGAAAATTTCCTAAAAGGACGAACTTTGAATTTCTACAATTGGAAGTCTGCTATGACTAAAAATTTGAACAAACTTTGGTTCAAAAGGTACTTATTAACCTTGGAAAGTAGTTTTGTACCATTTTGGACGAACTCAGGTACAAAAGTTTGAGAAAGAGTCTTAAGGACGAACTTTGGATTTCTACAAGTGGAAGTCTGCTATGACTAAAAATTTGAACGAAGTTTGGATCAAAAGGTACTTATGAACCTTCCAAAGTAGTTTTGTACCATTTTTGACAAACTCAGGCACAAAAGATCGAGAAAGAGTGCGAAAAGGACGAACTTTGGATTTTACATGTGGAACTCTACCATGACTAAAAATTTGGACGAAGTTTGGTTCAAAAGGAATTTATGAACCTTGGAAAGTACTTTTGTACCATTGTGGACGAAGTTTGGCACAAAAGATCGAGAAAGAGTCCGAAAAGGACGAACTTTGGATATCTACAAGTGGAAGTCTGCCATGACTAAAAATTTGGACAAAGTGTTGTTCAAAAGGTATTTATGAGCCCTGGAAAGTAGTTTTGTACCATTGTGAACGAAATAAAACATAAAAGGTCGAGAAAGTCCGAAAAGAACGAACTTTGAAATTCTACAAGTGGAAGTCTGCAATGACTAAAAATTTGAACGAAGTTTGGTTCAAAAGATACTTATGAACCCTGGAAAGTAGTTTTGTACTATTATGGACGAACTTAGACACAAAAGGTCGAGAAAAAGTTCGAAAAGAATGAACTTTGGTTTCTAAAAGTGAAAGTCTGTTATGACTAAAAATTTAGACGAACTTTGGTGCAAAAGGTACTTATGAACCTTGAAAAATAGTTTTGTACCATTGTGGAAGAACATAGGCACAGAAGGTCGAGAAAGAGTCCGAAAAGCACAAACTTTTGATTTCTACAAGTGGAAGTCTTCTAAGACTAAAAATTTGGACGAAGTATGAACCCATGAAAGTAGTTTTGTACCATTGTAAGCGAACTTAGGCACAAAAGGTCGAGAAGGGTCGAAAAGAGCGAACTTTGGATTTCTACAAGTGAAAGTCTGCTATGACTAAAAATTTGGACAAAGATTGGTTCAAAAGGTACTGACGAACCCTGGAAAGTAGCTTTATATCATTGTGGACGAATTTAGGCATGAAAGGTCGAGAAAGAGTCCAAAAGAGCGAACTTTGGATTTCTACAAGTGGAAGTCAGCTATGACTAAAATTTTAGACGATGTTTGGTTCAAAAGGTACTTATGAACCCTGGAAAGTAGTTTTGTACCATTGTGGACGAACTTAGGCACGAAAGGTCGGGAAAGAGTCTGAAATGGTTGAACTTTGGAATTCTACAAGTGGAAGTCTGCTATGACTAAATATTTGTATGACGTTTGGTTGAAAAGATACTTATGAACCCTAGAAGGTAGTTTTGTACCATTGTGGACGAACTTAGGCACAAAAGTTCGAGAAAGAGTCTGAAAAGAACGAACTTTGGATTTCTACAAGTGGAAGTCTGCTATGACTAACAATTTAGACGCAGTTTGATTCAAAAGGTACTTATGATTCCTGGAATGTAGTTTGTACCATTGTGGACGAACTTAGGCACGAAAGGTCGAGAAAGTGTTTGAAAATGATGAACTTTGGAATTCTACAAGTGGAAGTCTGCTATGACTAAAAATTTGAACGAAGTTTGGTTCAAAAGGTAAACTTATGAACCCTAGAAAGTAGTTTTGTAACATTATGGACGAACTTAGGCACAAAAGGTCGAGAAAGAGTCTGAAAAGAACGAACTTTGAAATTCTACAAGTGGAAGTCTGCTATGACTAAAAATTTAGACGAAGTTTGGTTCAAAAGGTACTTATGAACCCTAGAAAGTAGTTTTGTACCATTATGGACAAACTTAAGCACAAAAGGTCGAGAAAGAGTCCGAAAAGGACGAACTTTGGATTTCTAAAAGCGGAAGTTTTATATGACTAAAAATCTAACTAAGTTTGGTTCAAAAGGTTGTATGAACCTGGTAAGTAGTTTTGTACCATTAGGGATAAACTTAGGCACAAAAGGTCGAGAAAGAGTCCGAAAAGGAAGAACATTCGATTTCTACAAGTGAAAATCTGCTATGGCTAAAAATTTGGACAAAGTTTGGTTCAAAAAGTATATATGAACCCTGGAAAGTAGTTTTGTACCATTGTGGATGAACTTAGGCACAAAAGGTCGGGAAAGAGTCCAAAACAAACGAACTTTGGATTTCTACAAGTAGAAGTCTGCTATGACTAAAAATTTGGACGAAGTTTGGTTCAAAAGGTACATATGAACCCTGGAAAGTTGTTTTGAAGCATTGTGGAAAAGCTTAGACACACAATAGGTTGAGAAAGAGTCCGAAAAGAACGAACTTTCGATTTCTAAAAATCTGAAAAGAACGAACTTTGGAATTCTAAAAGTGGAAGTCTGCTTTTACTAAAAATTTAGACAAAGTTTTGTATAAAAGGTACTTATGAACCGTGGAAAGTAGTTTTTTACCATTGTGGACGAACTTAGGCACAAAAGATCGAGAAAGAGTCCCAAAAGAACGAACTTTGGATTTCTACAAGTGGAATTCTGCGATGAATAAAACTTTGGACGAAGTTTGGTACAAAAGGTACTTATGAACCCTGGAAAGTAGTTTTGTACCATTGTGTACAAACATAGGCACCGAAGGTCGAGAAAGTGTCCGAAAAGGACGAACTTCGAAATTCTACAACTGGAAGTCTACTATGACTAAAAATTTGAGCAAAGTTTGGTCCAAAAGGTACTTATGAACCTTGGAAAGTAGTTTTGTACCATTGTGGACGAACTTAGGCATAAATGGTCGAGAAAATTTATGAAAAGGACGAACTTTGGATTTCAACAAGTGGAATTCTGGTATGACTAAAAATTTGAACGAAGGTTTGTTTAAAACGTACTTATGAACCCTGGAAATTAGTTTTGTTCCATTGTGGATGAACTTAGGCAAGATCGAGAAAGAGTTCGAAAAAAACAAACTTTGGATTATTAAATATGAAAGTCTGCTATGACTAAAAATTTGGACGAAATTTGGTTCAAAAGATACTTATGAACCCTGGAAAGTAGTTTTGCACCATTGTGGACGAACTTAGGCACAACAGGTCGAGAAAGTGTCCGAAAAGAATGAACTTTCTATTTCTACAAGTGGAAGTCTGCTATGACTAAAAATTTGGACAAACTTTGGTAAAAAAGGTACTTATGAACCCTGGAAAGTAACTATTTTGGACGAATTAAGGCACGAAAGGTCGAGAAAGAGTCTGAAAATGTTGAACTTTGGAATTCTACAAGTGGAAGTCTGCTATGACTAAATATTTGTATGAAGTTTGGTTGAAAAGATACTTATGAACCCTGGAAGTTTTGTACCATTGTGGACGAACATAGGCACGAAAGGTCGAGAAAGAGTCTGAAAAGGACGAACTTTGATGTTCTACAACTCGAAATCTACCATGACTAAAAATTTGAGCGATGTTATGTCCAAAAGGTACTTATGAACCCTGGAAAGTAATTTTGTACCATTGTGGACGAACTTAGGTACTTATGAACTCTGGAAAGTAGTTTTGAACAATTGTGGACGAATTTAGGGCGAAAAGGTCGAGAAAGAGTCCGAAAAGGACGAACTTTAGATTTCTACTAGTGGAAGTCTGCTATGACTAAAAATTTGGACGAATTTAGGTTCAAAAGGTACTTATGAACCTTGGAAAGTAGTTTTGTACAATTGTGGATGAACTTAGGCACAAATAGTCAAGAAAGAGTCCGAAAAGGACGAACTTTGGATTTCTACTAAGTGGAAGTCTGCTATGACTAAAAATTTAGACGAAGTTTTGTTCAAAAGGTACTTATGAACACTGGAAAGTAGTTTTGTACCATTGTGGACGAACTTAGGCACGAAAGGTTGAGAAAGAGTCTGAAAAGGATGAATTTTGAATTTCTACAAGTGGAAGTCTACTATGATTAAAAATTTGAATGAAGTTTAATTTAAAAGGTACATATGAATCCTGGAAAATAGTTTTGTACCATTGTGGATGAACTTAAATACCAAAGGTAGAGAAAGAGTCCAAAAAAAACGAACTCTGGATTTCTACAAGTGGAAGTCTGCTATGAATAAAAATTTGAATGAAGTTTGGTACAAAAGGTAATTATGAACCCTAGAAAGTAGTTTTATACCATTGTAGACGAACTTATGCACGAAATGTCGAGAAACAGTCTAAAAAGGATGAACTTTGGATTTCTACAAGTGGAAGTCTACTATGACTAAAAATTTGAATGAAGTTTGGTTCAAAAGGTACTTATAAGCCCTGAAAAGTAGTTTTGTACCATTGTGAACGAACTTAATTACAAAAGGTAGAGAAAGAGTTCGGAAAAAACGAACTCTAGATTTCTACAAGTGGAAGTTTGCTATGATTAAAAATTTAGACGAAGTTTTTTTTCAAAAGGTACTTATGAACCATGGAAAGTAGTTTTTTATCATTGAGGACGAACTTAGGCAAAAAAGATCGAGAAAGAATCCGAAAAGGATGAAATTTTGATTTCTACAAGTGGAAGTCTTCTATGACTAAAACTTTGGACGAAATTTGGTTCAAAAGGTACTTATCAACCCTGGAAAGTAGTTTTGAACAAGTGTGGACAAACTTAGGCAAAAAAGGTCGAGAAAGAGTCCGAAAAGCACGAACTTTGGATTTCTACAAGTGGAAGTCTGTTATGACTAAAAATTTGGACGAAGTTAGATTCAAAAGGTACTTATGAACCCTGGAAAGTAGTTTTATACCATTGTGGACGAACTTAGGCACAAAAGGTCGACAAAGAGTCCGAAAACAACGAACTATGGATTTCTACAAGTCGAAGTCTACTATGACTAAAAATTTACACGAAGGTATGTTCAAAAGGTACTTATGAACCCTGGAAAGTAGTTTTGTACCATTTAGATGAAGTTTTGTTCAAAAGTACTTATGAACACTGGAAAGTAGTTTTGTACCATTGTGAACGAACTTAGGCACGAAAGGTCGAGAAAGTGTCTAAAAAGGATGAATTTTGGATTTCTACAAGTGGAAGACTACTATGATTAAAAATTTGAATGAAGTTTGGTTTAAAAGGTACTTATGAACCCTGGAAAGTACTTTTGTACCATTGTGGATGAACTTAATTACAAAAGGTAGAGAAAGAGTCCGAAAAAATCGAACTCTGGATTTTTACAAGTGGAAGTCTGCTATAAATAAAAATTTGAATGAAGTTTGGTACAAAAGGTACTTATGAACCCTAGAAAGTAGTTTTATACCATGGTGGACGAACTTAGGCATGAAATGTCGAGAAACAGTCTGAAAAGGATGAACTTTGGATTTCTACAAGTGGAAGTCTACTATGACTAAAAATTTGAATGAAGTTTGGTTCAAAAGGTACTTATGAGCATTGAAAAGTAGTTTTGTACCATTGTGGACGAACTTAATTACAAAAGGTAGAGAAAGAGTTTGGAAAAAACGAACTCTAGATTTCTACAAGTGGAAGTTTGCTATGACTAAAAATTTAGACGAAGATTTTTTTCAAAAGGTACTTATGAACCATGGTAAGTAGTTTTTTACCATTGAGGATAAACTTAGGCAAAAAAGGTCGAGAAAGAATCCGAAAAGGACGAAATTTTGATTTCTACAAGTGGAAGTCTTCTATGACTAAAAATTTGGATGAAGTTTGGTTCAAAAGGTACTTATCAACCCTGGAAAGTAGTTTTGAACAAGTGTGGACGAACTTAGGCAAAAAAGGTAGAGAAAGAGTCCGAAAAGGACGAACTTTGGATTTCTACAAGTGGAAGTCTGTTATGACTAAAAATTTGGACGAAGTTAGGTTCAAAAGGTACTTATGAACCCGGGAAAGTAGTTTTCTATCATTGTGGACGAACTTAGGCACAAAAGGTCGAAAAAGAGTCCGAAAACAACGAACTATGGATTTCTACAAGTCGAAGTCTATTATGACTAAAAATTTACACGAAGGTATGTTCAAAAGGTACTTATGAACCCTGGAAAGTAGTTTTGTACCATTTAGACGATGTTTTGTTCAAAAGTACTTATGAACACTGGAAAGTAGTTTTGTACCATTATGGACGAACTTAGGCACGAAAGGTCGAGAAAGAGTCTGAAAAGGATGCATTTTGGATTTCTACAAGTGGAAGTCTACTATGATTAAAAATTTGTATTAAGTTTGGTTCAAAAGATACTTATGCACCCTGAAAAGTAGTTTTGTACCATGGTGGATGAACTTAATTACATAAGGTAGAGAAAGAGTCCGAAAAAAACGAACTTTGGATTTTTACAAGTGGAAGTCTACTATGAATAAAAATTTGAATGAAGTTTGGTACAAAAGGTACTTATGAACCCTAGAAAATAGTTTTATACCATTGTGGACGAACATAGGCACGAAAGGTCGAGCACAGTCAGAAAATGATGAAGTTTGGATTTCTACAAGTGGAAGTCTACTATGACTAAAAATTTGAATGAAATTTGGTTCAAAAGGTACTTATGAACCCTGGAAAGTAGTTTTGTACCATTGTGGATGAACTTAATTACAAAAGGTAGAGAAAGAGTCCGGAAAAAACGAACTCTGGATTTCTACAAGTGGAAGTTTGCTATGACTAAAAATTTAGACGAAGTTTTTTTCAAAAGGTACTTATAAACCATGGAAAGTAGTTTTGTACCATTAAGGACGAACTTAGGCAAAAAAGGTGGAGAAAGAGTCCGAAAAGAACGAAATTTTGATTTCTACAATCGAAAGTCTTTTATAACTAAAAATTTGGACGAAGTTTTGTTCAAAAGGTACTTATGAACCCTGGAAAGTAGTTTTGAACAAGTGTGGTCGAACTTAGGGCAAAAAGGTCGAGAAAGAGTCAGAAAAGGACGAACTTTGGATTTCTACAAGTGGAAATCTGCTATGACTAAGAATTTGGACGAAGTTTAGTTCAAAAGGTACTTATGAACCATGGAAAGTAGTTTTGTACAATTATGGACGAACTTATGCACAAAAGGTCGAGAAAGAGTCCGAAAAGGACGAACTTTTGATTTCTGAAAGTCGAAGTCTACTATAACTAAAAATTTACACGAACTACTTATGAACCCTGGAAAGTAGTTTTGTACCATTTAGTTGAAGTTTTATTCAAAAGGTACTTATGAATACTGGAGAGTAGTTTTGTACCATTATGGACGAACTTAGGCACGAAAGGTCGAGAAAGAGTCTGAAAAGGATGAATTTTGGATTTCTACATGTGGAAGTCTACTATGATTAAAAATTTGAAAGAAGTTTGGTTCAAAAGGTACTTATGAACCCTGGAAAGTAGTTTTGTACCACTGTGGATGAACTTAATTCAAAAGGTAGAGAAAGAGTCCGAAAAAAACGAACTTTGGATTTCTACAAGTGGAAGTCTGCTGTGAATAAAAATTTGAATGAAGTTTGGTACAAAAGATACTTATGAACCCTAGAAAGTAGTTTTATACCATTGTGGACGAACATAGGCACGAAAGGTCGAGCACAGTCAGAAAAGGATGAACTTTGGATTTCTACAAGTGGAAGTCTACTATGACTAAAGATTTGAATGAAGTTTGGTTCAAAAGGTACTTATGAACCCTGAAAGTTATTTTGTACCATTGTGGACGAACATAGGCACAAAAGGTCGAGAAAGTGTTCGGAAACAACAAACTTTGGATTTCTACAAGTGGAAGTCTGATATTACTAGAAATTTGGACAAAATTTGGTTCAAAAGGTTCTTATGAACCTTGGAAAATAGTTTTATACCATTGTGGACGAACTTAGACATGAAAGGTCGAGAAAGAGTCTGAAAAGGATGAACTTTGGATTTCTACAAGTGGAAGTCTACTATGACTAAAAATTTGAATGATGTTTGGTTCAAAAGGTATTTATGAACCCTGGAAAGTAGTATTGTACCATTATGGACGAACGTAGGCACAAAAGAAGTCTGCTATTACTAAAAATTTGGACGAACCTTAGTTCAAAAGGTACTTATGAAACTTGGAAAGTAGAATGTATCATTGTGGTCGAACTTAGACACAAAAGGTCGAGAAAGAGTTCGAAAAGAACGAACTTTGGATTTCTACAAGTGGAAGTTTGATATTACTAAAAATTTGGACGTAATTTTGTTCAAAAGGTAGTTATGAACACAAAAGATCGAGAAAGAGTCCGAAAAGGACGAATATTTGATTTCTATAAGTGGAAGTCTGCTCAATGAGTAAAAATTTGGACGAAGTTTGGTTCATAAGGTACGAACCCTAGAAAGTTGTTTTTGTACCATTGTGGACGAACTTAGGCACGAAAGGTCAAGAAAGAGTCCGAAAAGGACGAATATAGATTTCTACTTGTGGAAGTTTGCTATGAGTAAAAATTTGTACGAAGTTTTATTCAAAAGGTACTTACGAACCCTAGAAAGTTGTTTTGTACCATTGTAGATGAACTTAAACACAAAAGCTCGAGAAAGAGTCCGAAAAAGACGAAGTTTGGATTTCTACAAGTGGAAGTCTGCTATGAGTAAAAATTTGGACGAGTTTGGTTCAAAAGATAATTATGAACCCTAGAAAGTAGTTTTGTACCATGGTGGATGAGTTAGGCATAAATGGTCGAAAAGAGTCCGAAAAGAATGAACTTTGTATTTCTATAGGTAGAAGTCTGCTATGACTAAAAATTTGTACGAAGTTTTGTTTAAAAGGTACTTATGAACCCTCGAAAGTAGTTTTGTACCATTGTGGATGAACTTAGGCACAAAAGGTCGAGATAGAGTCCGAAAAGAACGAACGTTGGAATTCTACAAGTGGAAGTCTGCTATGACTAAAATTGGGACGAAGTTTTATTCGAAAGGTACTTATGAACCCTTGAAAGTGATTTTGTACCATTGTGGACGAACTTAGGCACAAAAGGTCGAGAAAGAGTCCGAAAAGAACGAACTTTGGATTTCTACAAGTGGAAGTCTGCTATGACTAAAAATTTGGATGAAGTTTGGTTCAAAAGGTACTTATGAACTCTTGAAAGTAGTTTTGTACCATTGTGGACGAACTTAGGCAATTTAGGTCAAGAAAGCGTCCGAAAAGAAACAACTTTGGATTTCTAGAAGTGGAAGTCTACTATGACTAAAAATTTGGACGAATTTGGTTCAAAAAGTTTTTATCAACCCTGGAAAGTAGTTTTATACCATTGTGGACGAACTTAGGCATAAAAGGTCGAGTCCGAAAAGAACTAACTTCGGATTTCTACAAGTGGAAGTCTGCTATGACTAAAATTTTAGATGATGTTTGGTTCAAAAAGTACTTATGAACCCTGGAATGTTTTTTTGTACCATTGTGGGCGAATTTAGGCTCAAAAGGGCGAGAAAGAGTTCGATTTCTACTAGTTTACGTCTGCTATGAGTAAAAATTGGGACGAAGTTTTATTCGAAAGGTACTTATGAACCCTTGAAAGTAGTTTTGTACCACTATGGATGAACTTAGACACAAAAGGTCTAAAGAATTAGAAAAGAACGAACTTTGCATTTGTACAAGTGGACAGCTGGTAGGAATAAAAATTTTGACGAAGTTTGAATTAAAAGGTACTTATGAACCGTTGAAAGTGGTCTTGAACAATTATGGACAAATTGATGCACGAAAGGTAAAGAGTTTGGAAAGGAAAAACTTTGGATTTCTACAAGAGCAAGTCTGCCATAACTAACAATTTGGACGAAGTTTGGTTCAAAAGGTACTTATGAACCCTGGAAAGTAGTTTTGTACAAGTGTGGGTGAACTTAGGCAAAAAAGGTCGAGAATGAGTCTGAAAAAGACGAACTTTTGATTTCTACAAGTGGAAGTCTTCTATGACTTAAAATTTGAACGAAGTTTTGTTCAAAAGGTACTTATGAACCCTGGAAAGTAGATTTGTACCATTGTGGACGAAGTTAATTACAAAAGGTAGAGAAAGAGTTCGAAAAAAAAACGAACTTTTGATTTCTACAAATGGAAGTTTGCTATGACTAAAAATTTGGACGTAGTTTTTTTCAAAAGGTAATGAACCATGGAAAGTAGTTTTGTACCATTGTCGACGAACTTAGGCACAAAAGTTCGACAAAGAATCCGAAAAGAACGAAATTTTGATTTCTTCAAGAGGAAGTCCTCTATGACTAAAAATTTGGATGAAGTTTAGTTCAAAAAGTACTTATGAACCATGGAAAGTAGTTTGAACAAGTGTGAATGAACTTAGGAAAAAAAGGTCAAGAAAGAGTCCGAAAAGGACGAACTTTGGATTTCTAAAAGTGGAAGTCTGTTATGACTAAAAATTTGGACGAAGTTAGGTTTAAAAGGTACTTATGAACCATGGAAAATAGTTTTGTACCATTGTGGACATACTTAGGCACAAAAGATCGAAAAATAGTCCGAAAAAAACACACTATGGATTTCTACAAGTGGAAGTCATGTATTACTAAAAATTTGGACGAAGTTTGCTTAAAATGGTACTTATGAACCTTGAAAAGTAGTTTTGTTCCATTGTGCATGAACTTAGGCACAAAAGGTCAAGAAAGAGTCCGTAAAGGACGAAATTTGGATTTCTACAAGTCCAAGTTCTACTACCACTAAATATTAGGCACAGTTCGTCTCAAAAAAATACTTATTAACCCTGGAAAAGTAGTTTTGTACCATGTATGACGAACGTAGGCCAAAAGGTTGAGAAAGTGTCCGAAAACGAACTGTGGATTTCTACAAGTGGAAGTTGATTATTTACCTTAAAAATTTGGACCAAAATTTGGTTCAAAAGGTACTTATGAACCATGAAAAAGTAGTTTTGTCCTATTGTGGATGACTTTAGGCACAAAAGGTCGAGAAAGAGTCCGAAATGAACGAACTTTTGGAATTTCTACAAGGTGGAAGTCGCTATGCCTAGTAAAATTTGAGACGAAGTTTCTTGTTCAGAAGGTTAAGTTATAAACACTGGAAATAGTTTCTACCATTGTGACGAACTTAGCACAAATGGTCGAGAAAATGTCTGAAATAGACGAACTTTTGATTTTTACTAGTTGAAGTCTGCTATGAATAAAAATTTGGACGTAGTTTTTTTCAAAAGGTAATGAACCATGGAAAGTAGTTTCGTATATTGTAAACAAACATAGGCACAAAAAGTCGAGAAAGAATCCGAAAAGGACGAAATTTTGATTTCTACAAGAGGAAGTCTGTTATGACTAAAAATTTGGACGAAGTTCGGTTTAAAAGGTACGTATGAGCCCTGGAAAGTAGTTTTGTACAATTGAAGACGAACTTAGGGACAAAACGTCGAAAAAGAGTCCGAAAAAAATGAACTATGGATTTCTACAAGTGGAAGTCATGTATGACTAAAAATTTGGACGAAGTTTGGTTAAAATGGTACTTATGAACCTTGAAAAGTAGTTTTGTTCCATTGTGTATGAACTTAGGCATAAAAGGTCCAGAAAGAGTCCGAAAAGGACGAAATTTGGATTTCTGCAAGTCCAAGTCTACTATGACAAAAAATTTAGACGAAGTTTGGTTCAAAAGGTACTTATGAACCCTGGAAAGTAGTTTTGTACCATTATGGACGAACGTAGGCACAAAAGGTCGAGAAAGTGTCTGAAAACCACGAACTTTGGATTTCTACAAGTGGAAGTCTGATATTACTAAAAATTTGGACAAAATTTGGTTCAAAAGTTACTTATGAACCATGAAAAGTAGTTTGGCTCCATTGTAGACGAACTTAGGCACAAAAGGTCGAGAAAGAGTCCGAAAAGAACGAACTTTGGATTTCTATAAGTGGAAGTCTGCTATGACTAAAAATTTAGACGAAGTTTTGTTCAAAAGGTAAGTTATCATCACTGGAAAGTAGTTTCTACCATTGTGGACAAACTTAGGCACAAATGGTCGAGAAAATGACCGAAATAGACGAATTTTTGATTTTTACTAGTGGAAGTCTGCTATGATTAAAAATTTGGACGAAGTTTCGTTCAAAAGGTACTTATGACCCTGGAAAGTAGTTTTGTACCATTATGGACGAAGTTAATTACGAAAGGTAGAGAAAGAGTCCAAAAAAAACGAACTTTGGATTTCTACTAATGGAAGTCTGCTAAGACTAAAAATTTGTGTTTCGTTTAAAAGGTACTTATGAACCCTGAAATTAGTTTTGTACCATTGTCGACGAACTTATGCACGAAAGGTCGAGAAAGAGTCTTAAAGGATGAACTTTGGATTTCTACAAGTGGAAGTCTGCTATGACTAAACATTTGGACGAACTTTGGTTCAAAAGGTACTTATGAACGCTGGAAAGTAGTTTTATACCATTGTGGACGATCTTAATTACAAAAAAAAAAAAAAACGAACTCTGGATTTCTACAAGTGGGAGTTTGCTATGACTAAAAGTTTGGACGAAGTTTTTTTCAAAAGGTACTTATGAACCATGGAAAGTAGTTTTGTACCATTAAGGATGAACTTAGGCACAAAAAGTCAAGAAAGAATCCGAAAAGGATCTAAATTTGATTTCTACAAGTGGAAGTGTTCTATGACTAAAAATTTGGACGAAGTTTGGTTCAAAAGGTACTTATCAACCGTGGAAAGTAGTTTTGAACAAGTCTGGATGAACTTAGGCAAAAAAGGTCGAGAAAGAGTCCGAAAAGGACGAACTTTGGATTTCTACAAGTGGAAGTCTGTTATGCCTAAAAATTTGGACGAAGTAAGGTGAAAGGTACTTATGAACCCTGGAAAGTAGTTTTGTACCATTGTGGACGAACTTAGGCACAAAAATCGAAAGGGTCCGAAAACATGAACTATGGATTTCTACAAGTGGAAGTCATGTATGACTAAAATTGGATGAAGTTTGGTTCAAAAAGTACTTATGAACCCTGAAAAGTAGTTTTGTTCCATTTTGGATGAACTTAGGCACAAAAGGTTTGAGAAAGAGTCCGAAAAGGACGAATTTTGGATTTCTAAAAGTCAAGTCTACTATGACTAAAAATTTACACGAAGTTATGTTCAAAAGGTACTTATGAACCTGAAAGGTAGTTTTGTTCCATTGTGGATGAACTTAGGCACAAAAGGTCGAGAAAGAGTCCGAAAAGACGAATTTTGGATTTATTAAAAGTTGAAGTCTACTATGACTAAAAATTTACACGAAGTTTATGTTCAAAAGGTACTTATGAACCTGAAAAGTAGTTTTTGTTCCATTGTGGATGAACTTAGGCACAAAAGGTCGAGAAATAGTCCGAAAAGGACGAATTTTGGATTTTGCAAGTCGACTCTACTATGACTAAAAATTTTAGACGAAATTATGTTCATAAGGTACTTATGAAGCTTGGAAAGTAGTTTTGTACCATTATGGACGAACATAGCACAAAAGGTCGAGAAGTGTTCGGAAACAACAACTTTGGATTTCTACAAGTGGAAGTCTTATATTACGTAAAAATTTGGACAAAATTTGGTTCAAAAGGTACTTATGAACCTTGGAAAATAGTTTTATACCATTGTAGACGAACTTTGGCACGAAAGGTCGAGAAAGAGTCTGAAAAGGATGAACTTTGGATTTCTACAAGTGGAAGTCGATGAACTTTGGATTTTTACAAGTGGAAGTCTGCTATGACTAAAAATTTGAATGAAGTTTGGTTCAAAAAGTAGTTTTGTACCATTATGGACGAACTTAATTACAAAAGGTGGAGAAAGAGTCCGAAAAAAACGAACTCTGGATTTCTACAAGTGGAAGTCTGCTATGACTAAAAATTTGGACGAAGTTTTGTTCAAAAGATACTTATCAACCCTTAAAAGTACTTTTGTTCCATTTTGGATGAACTTAGGCACAAAAGGTCGAGAAAGAGTCCAAAAAGGACGAAATTCGGATTTCTGCAAGTCGAAGTGTACTATGACAAAAAATTTAGACGAAGTTTGGTTCAAAAGGTACTTATGAACCCTGGAAAGTAGTATTGTACCATTATGGACAAATGTAGGCACAAAAGAAGTCTGCTATTACTAAAAATTTGGATGAACCTTGGTTCAAAAGGTACTTATGAAACTTGGAAAGTAGAATGTACCATTGTTGACGAACTTAAGCACAAAGGTCGAGGAAGAGTCCGAAAAGGACAAACTTTAGATTTCTACAAATGGTAGTCTACTATGAATAAAAATTCTGACGAGGTTTGGTTTAAAAGGTACTTATGAACCCTTGAAAGTAGTTTTGTACCATTGTGGACGAACTTACGCATGAAAGGTCGATAAAGAGTCTGAAAAGGAAGAACTTTGCATTTCTACAAGTGGAAGTGTTCTATGACTAAAAATTTGGACAAACATTGGTTCAAAAGTACTTACGAACCTTGGGAAGTAGTTTTGTACCATTGTGGACGAACTTAGGAAAAAAAGGTCGAGAAAGAGTCCGAAAAGGACAAACTTTGGATTTCTATATGTTGAAATCTGCTATGACTAAAAATTTTGACAAAGTTTGGTTAAAAAAGTTTTTATGAATCCTGGAAAGTAGTTTTGTGCCATAGTGGACAAACTTAGGCAAAAAAGGTCGATAAAGAGTCCGAAAACGATGAACGTTAGATTTCTATAAGTGGAAGTCTGCTATGACTAATAATTTGGACGAAGTTTGGTTCAAAAGGTAGTTGTGAACACTAGAAAGTAGTTTTGTACCATTGTGGACAAACTTAGGAAAAAAAGGTCGAGAAAGAGTCCAAAAAGGACGAATATTAGATTTCTACAAGTAGAAGTCTGCTATGACTAAAAATTTGGACAAAGTTTGGTTAAAAAGGTACGTATGAGCCCTGTAAAGTAGTTTTGAACCATTGTGGATGATCTTAGGCATGAAAGGTCGAAAAAGAGTCCGAAAATGACGAACTTTGGATTTCTACAAGTGGAAGTCTACTATAACTAAAAATTTAGACGAAGTTTGGTTCAAAAGGTACTTATGAACACTAGAATGTAGTTTTGTACCATTGTGAACGAACTTAGGCACAAAAGGTCGAAAAAGAGTCCGAAAAGAACGAACTTTGGATTTCTACAAGTGGAAGTCTGCTATGACTAAAAATTTAGACGAAGTTTTGTTCAAAAGGTAAGTTATGAACCAGGAAAGTAGTTTCTATCATTGTGGACGAACTTAGGCACAAATGGTCGAGAAAATGTTCGAAATAGACAAACTTTTGATTTTTACTAGTGGAAGACTGCCATGATTAAAAATTTGGAAGAAGTTTCGTTCAAAAGGTACTTATGACCCTAGAAAGTATTTTTGTACCATTGTGGACGAACTTAATTACAAATGGTTGAGAAAGATTCCGAAAAAAACAAACTTTGGATTTCTACAAGTGGAAGTTTTCTATGACTAAAAATTTGTGTTTTGTTTAAAAGGTACTTATGAACCCTGAAAAGTAGTTTTTACCATTGTGGACGAACTTATGCATGAAAGGTCAAGAAAGTGTCTAAAAGGGATGAACTTTGGATTTCTACAAGTGGAAGTCTACTATGACTAAAAATTTGAATGAAGTTTGGTTCAAAAGGTACTATGAACCCTAGAAAGTAGTTTTGTACCATTGTGGACGATCTTAATTACAAAAGGTAGAGAAAGAGTCCAAAAAAAACGAACTCTGGATTTCTACAAGTGGAAGTCTACTCTGACTAAAAATTTGGACGAAGTTTTTTTCAAAAGGTACTTATGAACCATGGAAAGTAGTTTTGTACCGTTGAGGATGAACTTAGGCACAAAAGGTCGAGAAAGAATCCGAAAAGCACGAAAATTTGATTTCTACAAGTGGAAGTCTTCTATGACTAAAAATTTGGACGAAGTTTGGTTCAAAAGGTTCTTATCAACCCTGGAAAGTAGTTTTGAACAAGTGTGGATGAACTTAGGCAAAAAAGGTCGAGAAAGAGTCCGAAAAAGACGAAATTTGGATTTCTACAAGTGGAAGTCTGTTATGACTAAAAATTTGGACGAAGTTGGGTTCAAAAGGTAAATGAACCCTGGAAAGTAGTTTTGTACCATTGTGGACGAACTTAGGCACAAAAAATCGAAAAGGATTCCGAAAACAATGAACTATGGATTTCTACAAGTGGAAGTCATGTATGACTAAAAATTTGAACGAAGTTTGGTTCAAAAGGTACTTATGAACCCTAAAAAGTAGTTTTGTGCCATTGTGGATGAACTTAGGCACAAAAGGTCGAGAAACAGTTCGAAAAGGACGAATTTTGGATTTCTGCAAGTCGAAGTCTATTATGACTAAAAATTTAGACGAAGTTATGTTCAAAAGGCACTTATGAACCCTGAAAAGTAGTTTTGTACCATTATGGACGAACTTAGGCACAAATGGTCGAGAAAGTGTTCGAAAACAACAAACTTTGGATTTCTACAAGTGGAAGTTTGATATTACTAAAAATTTGGACAAAATTTGGTTCAAAAGGTACTTATGAACCCTGGAAAATAGTTCTATACCATTGTGGACGAACTTAGGCATGAAAGGTCGACAAAGAGTCTGAAAAGGATGAACGTTGGATTTCTACAAGTGGAAGTCTACTCTGACTAAAAATTTGAATGAAGTTTGGTACAAAAGGTACTTATGAACCCTGGAAAGTAGTTTGTACCCTTGTGGATGAACTTAATTACAAAAGGTAGAGAAAGAGTCCGAAAAAAACGAACTCTGGATTTCTACAAGTGGAAGTCTGCTATTACTAAAAATTTGGACGAAGTTTTGTTAAAAAGGTACTTATGAACCCTTAAAAGAAGTTTTGTCCATTTTGGATGAACTTAGGCACAAAAGGTTGAGAAAGGGTCCAAAAAAGATGAAATTTGGATTTCTACAAGTCGAAGTGTACTATGAAAAAAAATTTAGACAAAGTTTGTTTCAAAAGGTACTTATGAACCTTGGAAAGTAGTATTATACCATTATGGACGAACGTAGGCACAAAAGGTCGAGAAAGTGTTCGAAAACAACGAACTTTGGATTTCTACAAGTGGAAGTCTGATATTACTAAAAATTTGGACAAAATTTGGTTCAAAAGGTACTTATGAATCTTGGAAAGTAGTTTTACACCATTGTCGACAAACTTAGGCACGAAAGGTGGAGAAAGAGTCCAAAAAGAACGAACTTTGGATTTCTACAAGTGAAAGTCTGCTATGACTAAAAATTTGGACGAAGTTTGGTTCAAAAGGTACATATGAACACTGGAATGTAGTTTTGTACCATTGTGGACGAACTTAGGCACAAATGGTCGAGAAAATATCCGAAATAGACGAACTTTTAATTTTTACTAGTGGAAGTCTACTATGATTAAATATTTGAATGAAGTTTCGTTCAAAAGGTACTTATGACCGTGGAAAGTAGTTTTGCACTATTGTGTTCGAACTTAATTACAAAAGGTTGAGAAAGAGTCCAAAAAAAACAACTTTGGAATTCTACAAGTGGAAGTCTGATATGAATAAAAATTTGAATGAAGTTTGTTAAAAAAGGTACTTACGAACCCTGGAAAGTAGTTTTATACCATTGTGGACGAACTTAGGCACGAAAGGTCGAGAAACAGTCTGAAAAGGATGAACTTTGGATTTCTACAAGTGGAAGTCTACTATGACTAAAAATTTGAATGAAGTTTGGTTCAAAAGATATTTATGAACCCTGGAAAGTTGTTTTGTACAATTGTGGATGAACTTATTTACAAAAGGTAGAGAAAGAGTCCGAAAAAAACGAACTCTTGATTTCTACAAGTGGAAGTCTGCTATGACTAAAAATTTGGACGAAGTTTTTTTCAAAAGATACTTATGAACAATGGAAAGTAGTTTTGTACCATTGAGGACGAACTTAGGCCAAAAGGTCGAGAAAGAATCCGAAAGAGACGAAATTTTGATTTCTACAAGTGGAAGTCTTCTATGACTAAAAATTTGGACGATTTTTTGTTCAAAAGGTACTTATGAACCCTGGAAAGTAGTTTTTTACCATTGTGGACGAAGTTAGGCGTAAATGGTCGAGAAAGAGTCCGAAAAGAACGAACTTTGTATTTCTATAGGTAGAAGTCTACTATGACTAAAAAATTGTACGAAATTTTGTTTAAAAAATATTTATGAACCCTGGAAAGTAGTTCTGTACCATTTTAGACGAACTTAGGCACAAAAGGTCGAGAAAGAGTCCGAAAAGGACGAACTTTGGATTTCTACAAGTGGAAGTCTGCTATGACTAAAAGTTTGGGCGAAGTTTGGTTCAAATTGTACGTATGAACCCTAAAAAGTTGTTTTGTATCATTGTGGACGAAGTTAGGCGTGAAAGGTTGAGAAAGAGTCTGAAAAGAACGAACTTTGAATTTCTACAAGTGGAAGTCTGCTATGACTAAAAATTTGGACGAAGTTTGGTTCGAAAGGCACTTATGAACCCTGGAATCTAGTTTTGTACCATTGTGGACGAACTTAGGCACAAATGGTCGAGAAAGAGTCCAAAAAGAACGAACTTTGTAATTCTATAATTAGAAGTCTGTTATGGCTAAAAATTTGCACGAAGTTTTGTTCAGAAGGTACTTATGAAGCGTGGAAAGTAGTTTTGTACCATTGTGGACGAACTTAGGCACAAAAGGTCGAGAAAGAGTCCGAAAAGAATGAACTTTGNGAACTTTGAATTTCTACAAGTGGAAGTCTGCTGTGATTAAAAATTTTGACGTAGTTTGGTTCAAAAGGTACTTATGAACCCTGGAAAGTAGTTTTGTACCATAGTGGATGAACTTAGGCACAATAGGCCAAGAAAAAGTCCGAATAGAACGAACTTTCGATTTCTACAGGTGGAAGTCTGCTATGACTAAAAATTTGGACGAAATTTTGTTCAAAAGGTACTTATGTACCCTAGAATGTAGTTTTGTATCATTGTGGACGAACAAAGGCACAAATGGTCAAGAAAATGTTCGAAAAGGATGAACTTTTGATTTCTACAAGTTGAAGTTTGCTATGAATTTAAATTTTATACGAAGTTTGGTTCAAAAGGTACTTATGAACCATGGAAAGTACTTTTGTACGATTGTGGACAAACTTAGGCACAAAACATCAAGTAAGAATCCGAAAAAAACGAACTTTGGATTTCTATAAGTGGAAGTCTGCTATGATTAAAAATTTGGACGAAGGGTTGTTCAAAAGGTACTTATGAACCCTGGAAAGTAGTTTTGTACCATTGTGGACGAACTTAGTCACAAAAGGTCGAGAAAAAGTCCAAAAAGAATGAACTTAGGATTTCTACAAGTGGAAGTCTACTATGACTAAAAATTTGGACGAAGTGTTGTTCAAAAGGTACTTATGAAACCTTGAAAGTGGTTTCGTACCATTGTCGATGAACATAGGCACAAAAGGTTGAGAAAAGGTCCGAAAAGGACGAACCTTTAATTTCTACAAGTGGATGTCTGCTATGACTAAAAATTTGGATGAAATTTGGTTCAAAAGGTACTTATGAACTCTGGAAAGTAGTTTTGTACCATTGTGGACGAACTTAGTCACAAAAGGTCGAGAAAAAGTCCAAAAAGGACGAAGTTTGTATGAAACAAGTGAAAGTCTACTATGACTAAAAATTTGGACGAAGTTTGGTTCAAAAGGTACTTATGAACCCTGGAAAAAAGTTCTGTACCATTTTGGACGAATTTAGGCACAAAATGTCGAGAAAGAGTCCGAAAAGGATGAGCTTTGGATTTCTACAAGTGGAAGTCTACCATGACTAAAAATTTGGATAAAGTGTTGTTCAAAGGTACTTATGAACCCTGGAAAGAAGTTTTGTGTCATTGTGGATGAACGTAGGCACAAAAGGTGGAGAAAGAGTCTGACAATGATGAACTTTGGATTTGTACAAGTGGAACTCTGCTATGACTAAAAATTTGGACGAAGTTTGGTTCGAATGGTACTTATGAACTCTAAAATGTAGTTTTGTACCATTGTGGACGAACTTAGGCACAAATGGTCGAGAAAACGTCCAAAAAGGACGAAGTTTGGATTTCTACAAGTGGAAGTCTGCTATGACTAAAAATTTGGACGAAGTTTGTTTCAAAAGGTAATTATGAACCCTAGAAAGTATTTTTCTACCATTGTGGACGAACTTAGGCAAGAAAGGTCGAGAAAGAGTCTTGAAAAGGACGAACTTTGGATTTTTCTCCAAGTGGAAGTCATCTATGACTAAAAATTTTGACGAACTTTTGTTCAAAAGGTACTTATGAACCCTGGAAAGTATTTTTGTACCCTTTTGGTTGAACTTAAGCACGAAAGGTTAGGAAAGAGTCCGAAAAGGACGAATTTTTTATTTTTCTACAAGTGGAAGTCTGCTATGACTAAAAATTTGGACGAACTTTGGTTCAAAAGGTACTAATGAACCCTGGAAAGAAGTTTTGTACCATTGTGGATGAATTCAGGCACAAAAGGTCGAGAAAGAGTTCGAAAAGAACGAAATTTGGATTTCTACAAGTGGAAGTCTGCTATGAATAAAAATTTGGACGAAATTTGGTTTAAAAGGTACTTATGAATCCTTGAAAGTAGTGTTGTACCATCGTGGACGAACTTATGCACAAAAGGCCGATAAAGAGTCTGAAAAGGAAGAACTTTGGATTTCTACAAGTGGAAGTCTGCTATGACTAAAAATTTGGACGAACTTTGATTCAAAAGGTACTTATGATCCTTGGAAAGTAGTTTTGTACCATATGGACGAACTTATTCACAAAAGGTCGAGAAAGAGTCCAAAAAGAATGAACTTTGGATTTCTATCAGTAGAAGTCTTCTATGACCAAAAATTTGGACGAAGTTTAGTTCAAAAGTTTCTTATGAACCCTGAAAAGTAGTTTTGTACTATTGTGGACGAACTTAGGCACAAAAGATCGAGAAAGAGTCCGAAAAGGACGAACTTTGGATTTCGACAATTGGAAGTCTGCTATGACTAAAAATTTGGACAAAAGTTGAAAAGGTACTTATGAACCCTGGAAATTAGTTTTGTATAGTGGACAAACTTACGTACAAAAGGTCGAGAAAGAGTCCGAAAAGGACGAACTTTGGATTTGTACAACTGGAAGTTTGTTATGACTAAAAATTTGGACGAAGTTTAGTTCAAAAGGTACTTAAGAATCTTGGAAAGTAGTTTTGTACCATTGAGGATGAACTTAGGCAGAAAAGGTCGAGAAAGAGTCCGAAAATGACGAACTTTGGATTTCTACAAGTGCAAGTCCAGTATGACTAAAAATTTGGATGAAGATTGGTTTAAAAGCTACTTATGAACTCTGGAAAGTAGTTTTGTACCATTATGGACAAACATAGGAAAAAAAGGTCGAGCAAGAGTCCGAAATAAATGAACTTTGGATTTCTACAATTGGAAGTTTGCTATGACTAAAAATTTTAACGAAGATTGGTTCAAAAGTTACTTATGAACCCTGGAGTGTAGTTTTGTACCATTGTGGACGAACTTAGGCACAAAAAGGACGAGAAAGAGTCCGAAAAGGACGAAATTTCATATCTACAAGTGGAAGTCTTCTATGACTAAAAATTTTGACGAAATTTTGTTCAAAAGGTATTTATGAATCCTTGAAAGTAATTTTGTACCATTGTGGACGAACTTAGGCACAAATTGTAGTGAAAATGTCCGAAAAGGACGAACTTTTGGTTTCTAGAGGTGGAAGTCTGCTATCACTAATAATTTGAGCGAATTTAGTTCAAAAGGAACCTATGAACCTTGGAAAGTAGTTTTGTTCCATTTTGGACGAACTCAGTCACAGTTCGAGAAAGAATTCGACAAGGACGAACTTTGGATAAACAAGTGGAATTCTGCCATGACTAAAAATTTGGACGAAGTTCTGTTCAAAAGGTACTTATGAACCTTGGAAAGTACTTTTGTATCATTGTGGACAAACATAGGCACAAAAGGTCGAGATAGAGTCCGAAAAGGACGAACTTTGGATTTCTACAATTGGAAGTCTTCTATGACTAACTATTTGGATGAAGTTTGGTTCAATAGGTAGTATGAACCCTGTAAGTAGTTTTGTACCATTGTGGACAAACTTAGGTACAAATGGTCGAGAAAGAGTCCGTAAAGGACGAACTTTGGATTTCTAAAAGTGGAAGTCTACCATGACTAAAAATCTGGACAAAGTTTGGTTCAAAAGATACTTATGAACCCTGGAAAGTTGTTTTGTACCATTGTGGACGAACTTAGGCACAAATAGTAGAGAAAATGTTCGAAAAGGACCAACTTTGGATTTCTATAGGTGGAAGTCTGCTACGACTAAAAATTCGGACGAAGTTTGGTCAAAAAGGTACTTATGAACCCTGGAAATTAGTATTATACCATTGTGGACGAACTTAGGCACAAATGGTCGAGAAAACTTCTGAAAAGGTTGAATTTTGGATTTCTACAAATGGAAGTCTGGTATGACTAATAATTTGAATGAAGTTTGGTTCAAAAGGTACTTATGAACCCTAAAAAGTATTTTTGTACCATTTTGGACGAACTTAGGCACAAAATGTCGAGAAAGAGTCTGAAAAGAACGAACTTTGGATTTCTACAAGTGGAAGTTTGCTGTGAATAAAAATTTGGACGATGTTTGGTTCAAAAGGTACTTATGAACCCTTGAAAGTAGTTTTGTACCATTGTAGACGAACTTAGGCACAAAAGGTCGAGAAGGAGTCCGAAAAGAACTACAAGTGGAAGTCTGCTATGATTAAAAATTTGGACGAAGTTTGGTTCAAAAGGTACTTATGAACCTGGAAAGTAGTTTTGTACTATATTGGACGAACTTAGGCACAAAAGGTCGAGAATGATTCCGAAAAAAATGAACTTTGGATTTCTACAAGTGGAAGTCTGTTATGATTAAAAATTTGGATGAAGTTTGGTTCAAAAGGTACTTATGAACCCTTGAAAGTAGTTTTATACCATTGTGAACGAACTTAGGCACAAAATGTCAAGAAAGAGTCCGAAAAGGACAAAGTGTAGATTTCTATAAGTGGAAGTTTGTAATGACTATAAATTTGGACGATGTTTGGTTCAAAAGCTACTTATAAACCTTGGAAAGTGATTTTGTACCATATTAGACGAACTTAAGCACAAATTGTCGATAAAATGTCCGAAAAGGACGAACTTTGAATTTCTACGAGTGGAAGTCTAGTACGACTAAAAATTTGGACGATGTTTGGTTCAAAAGGTACTTATAAACTAGGCAAAGTAGTTTTTACCATGGTAGACGAACTGAGGCACCAAAGGTTGAGAAAGAGTCCAAAAAGAACGAACTTTGGATTTCTACAAGTGGAAGTCTGATATGACAATAAATTTGGATGAAGTTTGGTTCAAAAGGTAGTTATGAACACTGGAAAGTAGTTTTGTACCATTGTAGACAAACTTAGGCACAAAAGGTCGAGAAAGAGTCTGTAAAAGACGAACTTTCGATTTCTACAAGTGGAAGTCTGCTATGACTAATAATTTGGATGAAGTTTGCTTCAAAAGGGTTAAGAAATTTGGATGAACCCTTGAACCCTTGAAAGACAATTTTGTACCTACGTGGACGATCTTTGGCACAAAGGGTTAAGAAAGAGACTAGAAAGGATGGACGTTGGCAAAAAATGTCAAGAAAGAGTCTGAAAAGGACGAACTTTGGGTTTCTACTTGTCACAATGTGCTTCAAGTTTAAATTTGGAACAAGTTTTGTTCAAAAGATACTTATGAACTCTGGAGAGGGGTTTTTGTACCTTTGTGGGCGAACTTTGACACAAAAGGACGAGAAAGAGTCGAAAAGGACAAACTTTTGGTTTCTATGTGTCAAATTATGCTCTTAGTCCAAATTTGGTCGAAGCTTTGTTTAAAAGTTAATTATGAACTTTGGACAGAAGTTTAATGTATATTGATGAACTCGGGACCAGAAACATGAAGAAAGAGTCCAAAAATGACGGACTTCAGGTTTATACTTTACGAAATATGCACAAGGTCAAAATTTGGACAAAGTTTTGTTCAAAAGGTACTTATGAACCTTGGAAAGGAATTTTGTACCTATGGACGAACTTTGGCACAAATGGTAAAGAAAAAGACTGAACATGACAAACTTCGGGTTTGAACATGTCGAAATGTGCTCTAAGTCCAAATTTGGATGAAGTTTGGTTAAAAAGACACTTATGAACCCTGGAAAGTAGTTATGTACTAGTGTGGACNGATGAAGTTTGGTTAAAAAGACACTTATGAACCCTGGAAAGTAGTTATGTACTAGTGTGGACGAACTTACGCACAAAAGGTCGAGAAAGAGTCCAAAAACGACGAACTTTGGATAGCTACAAGTGGAAGTCTGCTATGACTAAAAATTTGGACGAAGTTTGGTTCAAAAGGCACTTATGAACCTTGGATAGTAGTTTTATACCGTTCTGGACGAACTTAGGTACAATAGGTCGAGAAAGAGTCCGAAAAGAACGAACTTTGGATTTCTACAAGTGGAAGTCTGTTATGACTAAAAATTTAGACGAAGTTTGGTTCAAAAGTAGTTTTGTACCATTGTGGACGAACTTAGGCACCAAAGGTCGAGAAAGTCCGAAAAGGACGAACTTTGGATTTCTACAAGTGGAAGTCTGCTATGACTAAAAATTTAGACGAAGTTTTTTTCAAAAGGTACTTATGAACACTGGAAAGTAGTTTTGTACCATTACAGACCAACTTAGGCACAAATGGTCGAGAAAATGTCCGAAATAGACGAACTTTTGATTTTTACTAGTGGAAGTCTGCTATGATTAAATATTTGGTTGAAGTTTTGTTCGAAAGGTACTTATGACCTTGGAATGTAGTTTCGTACCATTGTGGTCGAACTTAATTACAAAAGGTTAAGAAAGAATCCGAAAAAAACGAAGTTTGGATTTCTACAAGTGGAAGTCTGCTGTGACAAAAAATTTAGACGAAGTTATGTTCAAAAGGTACTTATGAACCCTGGAAAGTTGTTTTGTACCATTGTGGACGAACTTAAGCACAAAAAGGCGAGAAAGTCCGAAAAGGACGAACTTTGGATTTCAACAAGTGGAAGTCTACTAAAACTAAAAATTTGGACAAAGTTTGGTTCAAAAGGTACTTATAAACCATGGAAAATATTTTTGTACCATTGTGGACGAACTTAGGCACGAAAGGTCGAGAAAGATTCCGAAAACGGCAAACTTTGGAAAGTAGTTTTGTACCATTGTAGACAAACATAGGCACAAAAGTTCGATAAAGAGTCCGAAAAGGGCAAACTTTGGATTTCTACAAGTGGAAGTCTGCTATGACTAGAAATTTGGACGAACTTAGGCACAAAAAGGCGAGAAAGTCCGAAAAGGATGAACTTTAGATTTCTACAAGTGGAAGCTGCTATGACTGATAATTTGGACGAAGTTTGGTTCAAAAGGTACTTATGAACCCTGAAAATTTGTTTTGTACCATTGTGGACAAACATAGGCAAAAAAGGTCGAGAAAGAGTCCGAAAACAACGAACTTTGGATTTCTACAAGTGAAAATCTGCTATGACTAAAAATTTAGACGAAGTTTGGTTCAATAGGTATTTATGAACCTTGGAAAATAGTTTTTTTTTCTACTGTGGACGAACTTAGGCACGAAAGGTCGAGAAAGAGTCCGAAAAAAGCGAACTTTGGATTTCTACAGGTGGAAGCCTGCTATGACTAAAAATTTGGACGAAGTTTGGTTCAAAAGGTACTTATGAACCCTTAAAATAGTTTTGTACCATTATGGACAAATATAGGCATAAAAGGTCGAGAAAGAGTCCAAAAGAACGAACTTTGAATTTCTAAAAGTGGAAGTCTACTGTGACTAAAAATTTGGACGAATTTGGTTCAAAAAGTTCTTATGAACCCTGGAAAGTAGTTTTGTACCATTATGGATGAACTTAGGCACAAAAGGTCGAGAAAGAGTACGAAAAGAACAAACTTTGGATTTCTACAAGAGGAAGTCTGCTATGACTAAAATTTTGGACGAATTTTGGTTCAAAAGGTACTCATGAACCCTGGAAAGTAGTTTTGTACCATTGTGAATGAACTTAGGCACAAAAAGTCGGGAAAGAGTCCAAAAAGAACGAACTTTGGATTTTCTACAAGTGCAAGTCTGCTATGACTAAAAATTTAGACAGAGTTTGGTTCAAAAGGTACATTTGAAACCTGGAAAGTAGTTTTGTACCATTGTGGACGAACTTAGGCACAAAAGGTCGAGAAAGAGTCTGAAAAGAATGAACGTTGGAATGCTATAGGTGGAAGTCTGCTATGACTAAAAATTTGGACGAAGTATGGTTCAAAAGGTACTTACGAACCCTGTAAATTTGTTATGTACCATTGTGGACGAACTTAGGCTTAGAGGGTCAAAAAAGAGTCCGAAAAGAACGCACTTTGGATTTCTACAAGTGGAAGTCTGCCATGATTAAAAATTTGGAATAAGATTTGTTCAAAAGGTACTTATGAACCTTTGAAAGTAGTTTTTTACCATTATGGACGAACTTAGCCACGAAAGGTCGAAAAAGAGTTCGAAAAGGGCGAACTTTGGATTTCTACACAAGTGGAAGTCTCGTATGATTAAAAATTTGGACGAAGTTTGGATCAAAATATACTTACTAACCCTGGAAAGTAGTTTTGTACCATTGTGGACGAACTTAGGCACAAAAGGTCGAGAAAGAGTCCGAAAAGCACGAACTTTGAATTTCTACGAGTGGAAGTCTGCTATGACGAAAATTTTGGACGAAGTTTGGTTCAAAAGGTACTTATGAACCTGGAAAGTTGTTTTCTACCATTGTGGACGAACTTAGGCACAAGGGTCGAGAAAGAGTTCGAAAAGAAAGAACTTTTAATTTCTACAAGTGGAAGTATGCAATGACTAAAAATTTGACGAAGTTTGGTTCAAAAGTACATATGAACCCTTCAAAGTAGTTTTGTACCATTGTGGATGAACTTAGGCAAAAAAGGTCGAGAAAGAGTCTGAAAAAAACGAACTTTGGATTTCTACAGGTGGAAGTCTGCTATGACTATAAATTTGGACGAAGTTTTGTTCTAAAGTTACTTATGATCACTGGAAAGTAGTTTTGTGCCGTTGTGGTCGAAGTTAGGCACAAAAGGTTGAGAAAGAGTCTGAAAAGGACGAACTTTGGATTTCAAAAAGTGGAAGTCTGCTATGACTAAAAAGTTGGACGAAGTTTGGTTCAAAAGGTACTTATGAACCCTGGAAAATAGTTTTGTATGATTGTGGACGAACTTAGGCACAAAAGGTCGAGAAAAAGTTCGAAAAGGATGAACTTTTGATTTGTTCGAAGTCTTCTATGACTAAAAATTTGGACGAAGTTTGGTTCACAAGGTACTTATGAACCCTGGAAAGTAGTTTGTACCATTGTGTACAAAGTTAGGCACAAAAGGTCGAGAAAGAGTCCGAAAAGGACGAACTTTTGTTTTCTACAAGTGGAAATCGTCTATGACTAAAAATTTGGATGAAGTTTGGTCCAAAAGGTACTTATGAACCCTGGAAAGTGTACTTATGAACCTTGGAAAGTAATTTTTACCATTGTGGACGAACTTAGGCACGAAAGATTGAGAAAGAGTCCGAAAAGGACGAACTTTGGATTTCTACAAGTGGAAGTCTGCTATAACTAAAAATTTGGACGAAGTTTAGTTCAAAAGGTACTTATGAACCCTAGAAATTATTTTTGTACCATTGTGGACAAACTTAGGCACGAAAGGTCGAGAAAAAGTCTTAAAAGGACGAACTTTGGGTTTCTACAAGTGTAAGTCTGCTATGACTAAAAATTTGGACGAAATTTGGTTCAAAAGGCACTTATGAAACCTGGAAAGTAGGTTTGTACCATTGTGGACAAACTTAGGCACAAAAGGTCGATAAAGAGTCCGAAAACGATGAACAATATTTCTACAAGTGGAAGTCTGCTACGACTAGAAATTTGGATGAAGTTTGGTTCAAAAGGTACATATGAACCCTGGAAAGTAGTTTTGTATGATTGTAGACGAACTTAGGCTCAAAAGGTTGAGAAAGAGTCCGAAACGATGAACTTTTGATTTCTACATGTTTGTCTGCTATGACTAAAAATTTGGGCGAAGTTTAGTTCAAAAGGTACTAATGAACCCTGGAAAGTAGTTTTGTACCATTGTGGACGAACTTAGGAATAAAAGGTCGATAAAGATTCCGAAAATGACGAAATTTGGATTTCTACAAGTGAAAGTCTTCTATGACTAAAAATTTGGACGAAGTTTAGTTTAAAAGGAACTTATGAACCCTTGAAAGTAGTTTTGTACCATCGTGGACGAACTTATGCACGAAAGGTCGATAAAGAGTCTGAAAAGAAGAACTTTGGATTTCTACAAGTGGAAGTTTGCTATGACTTAATTTTGACGAACTTTGGTTCAAAAGTTATTTAGGAACCCTGGAAAGTAGTTTTGTACCATTGTAGATGATCTTAGGCATAAAAGGCGAGAAAGAGTCTGAAAAGGATGAACTTTGGATTTCTACAAGTGGAAGTCTGCTATGACTAAAAATTTGGATGAAGTTTAGTTCAAAAGGTACTTATGAACCATGGATAGTAGTTTTGTACCATTGTGGACGAACTTAGGCACGAAAGGTCGAGAAAGAGCCTGAAAAGTACGAACTTTGGATTTCTACAATTGCAATTCTGATATGACTAAAAATTTTGACGAACTTTGGTTCAAAAGGTACTTATGAACCCTGGAAAGTGGTTTTATAATATTGTGGACGAACATAGGCATAAAAGGTCGAGAAAGAGTCAGAAAAGGACGAACTTTGGATTTCTACAAGTGGAAGTCTGCTATGACTAAAAATTATGACGAAGTTTGTTTCAAAAGGTACTTATGAATCCTGAAAAGTAGTTTTATACCATTGTGGATGAACTTAGGCACAAAAGGTCGAGAAAGTGTCCGAAAAGAACGAACTTAGGATAAACAAGTGGAAGTTTGCTATTATAAAAAATTTGGACGAAGTTTGGTTCAAAAGGTACTTATGAACCCTGGAAAGTAGTTTTGTACCATTGTGGACGAACTTAGGTACAAAAGGTCGAGAAAGAGTCTGAAAAGGATGAACTTTGGATTTCTACAAGTAGAAGTCAGCTATGACTAAAACCTTAAATGAAGTTTGGTTGAAAAAGTACCTTTGTGGACGAACTTTGGGTTTCTACGTGTCAAAATGTGCTCTCAGTCCAAATTTGGTCGAAGTTTGGTTTAATTGTTACTTATGAACTCTGGACAGAAGTTTAGTACCTATATTGATGAACTTGGAACCAAAATGTCAAGAGAGAGTCCAAAAATGATGAACTTCAAGTTTGTACATTTCAGAATGTGCTCCATGTCATAAGCTGGAGAACTTATGTTCCAAAGGTACTTATGAACACTAGAAAGGAATTTTGTACCTATATGGACAAACTTTGGCACAAAGGGTAAAGAAAGAGTCCAAAAATGACGAAGTTTGGGTTTCTACTTGTCGAAATGTGCTCCAAGTCCAAATTTGGAAGAAGTTTGGTTCAAAAGACACTTATGAACTAGAAAGGACTTTCGTACCAATGTGGACGAACTTAGGCACAAAAGGTCGAGAAAAGTCCGAAAAAGACGAAATTTTGATTTCTACATGTCGTGTCTGCTATGATTAAAAATTTGGACGAATGTTGGTTCAAAAGGGACTTATTAACCCTAGAAAGCAATTTTGTACCTATGTGAATGAACTTTGCACAAATGTAAAGAAAGAGACTAGAAAGAATGAACCTTGACAAAAGAATATCAAGAAAGAGTCTGAAAAGGACGATCTTTGACACAAAAGTTTGAAAGAGTTTGAAATGGACGAACTTTGGGTTTCTACGTGTCGAAATGTGCTTTCAGTCAAAATTTTTTGTAGTTTGGTTTAAAAGTTATTTATGAACTCTGGATAAGAGTTTTGTACCTCTATGGATGAACTTTGGACCAAAAGGTCAAGAAAGAGTCCAAAAATGACGGGTTTGGGTTTCTACTTGTCGAAATGTGCTCCAAGTCCAAATTTAAAAGAAGTTTGGTTCAAAAGACACTCATGAAGCCTGTAGAGGAGTTTTATACCTGTGTGGATGAACTTTGACCCAAAAGGTCAAGAAAGAGTTCGAAAAGGACGAACATTGGGTTTCTACGGGTCGAAGTCTGCTATAATTAAAAATTTGGACGAACTTTGGTTCAAAAGGTACTTATGAATCCTGGAAAGCAACTTTATACCTACGTGGACAAACTTTGGCATAAAGGTTAAAGAAAGAGACTAGAAAGGATGAACCTTGGCACAAAATGACAAAAAAGAGCTTGAAAAGGACGAACTTTGAGTTTCTACTTATCGAAATGTACTTCAAGTCCAAATTTGGATGAAGTTTGGTTCAAAAGATACTTATGGAGCCTGGAGAGGAGTTTTGTACCTTTGTGGATGATTTTTGAAACAAAAGGTCAAGAAAGAGTTCGAAAAGGACGAACTTTGGGTTTCTACGTGTCGAAATATGCTTTCAGTCAAAATTTGGTCGTAGTTTGGTTTAAAAGTTATTTATGAACCCTGGATAAGAGTTTTGTATCTCTATGGATGAACTTTGGACCAAAAGGTCAAGAACGAGTCCAAAAATAATGAACTTTGGGTTTCTACTTGTTGAAATGAGCTCCAAGTCCAAATTTGGATGAAGTTTTGTTCAAAAGATATTTATGAACTCTGGAGAGGAGTTTTTGAACCCGTGTGGACGAACTTTGACACAAAAGGTCAAGAAAGAGTCCGCAAAGGACGGACTTTGGGTTTCTACGGATCAAATTTTGGAGACGAGTTTCATGTCCAAATTTGGAAGAAGTTTGGTTCAAAAGATACTTATGAAGCCTGGAGAGGAGTTTGTACCTGTGTGGACGAACTTTGACATAAAAGGTCAAGAAAGAGTTCGAAAAGGACGAACTTGGGGTCTCTAAGTGTCGAAATGTGCTTTAGTCAAAATTTGTTCGTAGTTTGGTTTAAAAGTTATTTATGAACCCTGGATAAAGAGTTTTGTACCTCTATGGATGAAATTTGGTCCAAAAAGTCAAGAAAGAGTAAAACAAATGACAAACTTCGGGTTTCTAAGTGTCGAAATGTGTCCAAAGTCCAAATTTGGAGGAAGTTTTTGTTCAAAAAGATACTTATGAACTCTGGAGAGGAGTTGTTGTACCTATGTGGACGAACTTTGGTACAAAAGGTCAAGAAAGAGTCCGAAAAGGACGAACTTTAAATGAAGTTTGGTTGAAAAAGTACCTTTGTGGACGAACTTTGGGTTTCTACGTGTCAAAATGTGCTCTCAGTCCAAATTTGGTCGAAGTTTGGTTGAAAAAGTACCTTTGTGGTCGGCTATGACTAAAACCTTAAATGAAGTTTGGTTGAAAAAGTGACTTTGTGGACGAACTTTGGGTTTCTACGTGTCAAAATGTGCTCTCAGTCCAAATTTGGTCGAAGTTTGGTTTAATTATTACTTATGAACTCTAGACAGAAGTTTAGTACTTATATTGATGAACTTGGAACCAAAACGTCAAGAAAGAGTCCAAAAATGACATACTTTAGGTTTGTACTTTTTGGAATGTGCTCCATGTCATAATTTGGAGAACTTATGTTCCAAAGGTACTTATGAACACTAGAAAAAAATTTTGTACCTATATGGACAAACTTTGGCACAAAGGGTAAAGAAAGAGACTGAAATGGACGAACTTTGGGTTTCTACTCGTCGAAATGTGCTCCAAGTCCAAATTTGGAAGAAGTTTGGTTCAAAAGACATTTATGAACCATAGAAAGGACTTTTGTACCAATGTGGACAAACTTAGGCACAAAAGGTCGAGAAGAGTCCGAAAAGGACGAAATTTCGATTTCTACATGTCGTGTCTGCTATGATTAAAAATTTCGACGAACGTTGGTTCAAAAGGTACTTATTAACCGTGGAAAGCAATTTTGTACCTATGTGGATGAACTTTGGCACAAATGTAAAGAAAGAGACTAGAAAGAATGAACCTTGACAAAAAAAATGTCAAGAAAGAGTCTGAAAAGGACGAACTTTGGGTTTCTACTTGTCGAAATGTGCTTAAAGTCTGAAAAGGATGATATTTGACACAAAAGGTCAAGAAAGAGTTCGAAATGGACGAACTTTGAGTTTCTACGTGTCGAAATGTGCTTTCAGTCAAAATTTGTCGTCGTTTGGTTTAAAAGTTATTTATGAACTCTGGATAAGAGTTTTGTACTTTATGGATGAACTTTGGACCAAAAGGCTAAGAAAGAGTAAAAAAATGACGAAGTTTGGGTTTCTATTTGTCGAAATGTGATCCAAGCCCAAATTTGGTCGTTTGGTTCAAAAGACACTTATGAACCCTGGAAATGAGTTTTGTACCAGTATTGACAAACTTAGACACGAAAGGTCGAGAAAGAGTCCGAAAAGGACGAACTTTGGATTTCTACATGTCGAAGTCTGTTATAATAAAAAATTTGGACGAACTTTGGCTCAAAAGGTACTTATGAACCCTGGGAAAACAATTTTGTACCTATATGGATGAACTTTTGCACAAATGGTAAAGAAAGAGACTAGAAAGGATGAACCTTGGTATAAAATGTCGAGAAAGAGTCTGAAAAGAACGAACTTTGTGTTTCTACTTGTCGAAATGTTCTTCAAGTCCAAATTTGGACGAAGTTTGGTTTAAAAGATACTTATGAAGCAGAGAGGAGTTTTGTACTTGTGTGGACGAACTTTGACATAAAAGTTCAAGAAAGAGTTCGAAAATGACGAACTTTGTGTAAACGTGTCGAAATGTGCTTTAGGTCAAACTTTGGACAAAGTATAGTTGAAAAGGTACTTATGAACCCTAGAAAGGAATTTTGTACCTATGTGGACGAACTTTGGCACATAGGGTAAAGAAATAGACTGAAATGGACGTACTTTGGGTTTCAACTTGTCGAAATGTGCAGTCAAAATTTGAAAGAAGTTTGGTTCAAAAGACACTTATGAACACTGGAAATGAATTCTGTACCAGTGTGGATGAACTTAGGCACAAAAGGTCGAGAAAGAGTCCGAAAAGGACGAACTTTGGATTTCTATATGTCGAAGTCTGCAATAATTAAAAATTTTGGATGAACTTTGTTTCAAGAGGTACTTATGAACCCTGGAAAGTAATTTTGTACCTATGTGGACAAACTTTGGAACAAATGTAATGAAAGAGACTAAAAAAAGATGAACCTTGACAAACAATGTCAAGAAAGAGTCTGAAAAGGACGAACTTTGGGTTTCTACTTGTCGAAATGTGTTCCAAGCCTGAAAAGAACGATCTTTGAAACAAAAGGTCTAACTGTTCGAAAAGGACGAACTTTGGGTTTCTACGTGTCGAAATGTGCTTTTAGTCAAAATTTCGTCGTAGTTTGGTTTAAAAGTTATTTATGAACACTGGATAAGAATTTTGTACCTCTATGGATGAACTTTGGACCAAAAGGTCATGAAAGAGTCCAAAAATGACGAAGTTTGGGTTTCTACTTGTCAAAATGTGCTCCAAGTCCAAATTTGGAAGAAGTTTGGTTCAAAAGACACTTATGAACCCTGGAAATGAGTTGTGTACCAGTGTGGACAAACTTAGACACAAAAGGTAGAGAAAGAGTTCAAGAAGGACGAACAATGGATTTCTACATGTCGAAGTTTGCTTTAATTAAAAATTTGGACGAACTTTGGTTCAACAGGTACTTATGAACCCTAGAAAGCAATTTTGTACCAATGTCGATGAACTTTTGCACAAATGGTAAAGAAAGAGACTAGAAAGGATGAACCTTGGCATAAAATGTCGAGAAAAGAGTTTGGAAAGGACGAAACTTTGGGTATCTTCTTTTCGAAATGTCCTTCAAGTCAAAATTTGGACGAAGTTTGGTTTAAAAGATACTTATGAAGTATGGAGAGGAGTTTTGTACCTGTATGGACGAACTTTGACAAACAATGTCAAAAAAGAGTTCGAAAAGGATGAACTTTGGGTTTCTACGTTATCAAATGTGCTTTCAGTCAAAATTTGGTCGTAGTTTGGTTTAAAGGTTATTTATGAACCCTGGATAAGAGTTTTGTACCTCTATGGATGAACTTTGGACCAAAAGGTCAAGAAAGAGTCCAAAAATGACGAAGTTTTGGTTTCTACTTGTCGAAATGTGCTCCAAGTCCAAATTTGGAAGAAGTTTGATTCAAAAGACACTATGAACCCTAGAAATGAGTTTTGTACCAGTGTGGACGAAATTAGACATAAAAGGTCAAGAAAGAGTCCAAAAAGGATGAACTTTGGGTTTCTACATGTCGAATTCTACTATACATAAAAATTTTGGACGAACTTTGGTTCAAAAGGTTCTTATGAACCCTGGAAAACAATATTGTACCTATATGGATGAACCTTGGCACAAAATGTCGAGAAACCCAAACTTTTGCACAAATGGTAAAGAAAGAGACTAGAAAGGATGAGCCTTGGCACAAAATGTCGAGAAAGAGTCTAAAAAGTACGAACTTTGGGTTTCTACTTATCGAAATGTGCTTCAAGTTCAAATTTGGACGAAGTTTGGATTAAAAGATATTTATGAAGCCTGGAGAGGAGTTTTGTACCTGTGTGGACGAACTTTGACACAAAATGTCAAGAAAGAGTTCGAAAAGGACGAAGTTTGGGTTTCAACGTGTCGAAATGTGCTTTCAGCCAAAACTTGTTTGTAACTAAATTTAATAAAAGTTATTTGTGAACCCTAGATGAGAGTTTTGTACCTCTGTGGATGAACTTTGGACCAAAAGGTCAAGAAAGAGTCCAAAAATGACGAACTTTGGGTTTCAACTTATCGAATTGTTCTCCAAGTCCAAATTTGGACAAAGTTTTGTTAAAAGATACTTATGAACTCTAAGAGAGAAGTTTTTGTACCTGTGAGGACGAATTTTAACACAAAGGGTCGAAAAAGAGTCCGGAAAGGACGAACTTTGTGTTTCTACGTGTCAAAATGTGCTCCCAGTCCAAATTTGGCAGAAGTTTGGTTTATAAGTTACTTATGAACTCTGGACAGAAGTTTAGTACTATTGATGAACTTGGGACGAAAACGTCAAGAAAGTGTCCAAAAATGACGAACTTCAAGTTTCTACTTTTCGAAATGTGCTCCAAATAAAAATTTGGACAAAGTATAGTTCAAAAGGTACTTATGAACCTCAGAAAGGAATTTTGTACCTATGTGGACGAACTTTAAGCGTAAAGAAAGTGACTGAAAAGGACGAACTTTGGGTAAACTAGTCGAAATGTGCTCCAAGTCCAAATTTGGAAGAAGTTTGGTTCAAAAGACACTTATGAACCCTGGAAAAGAGTTTTGTACCAGTGTAGATGAACTTAGACACAAAAGGTCGAAAAGGAGTTCGAAAAGGACGAACTTTGGATTTCTACATGTCGAAATCTACTATAATTAAAAATTTGGATGGACTTTGGTTCAAAAGATACTTATGAACCCTGGAAAGCCATTTTGTACCTATGTAGACGAACTTTGGCAAAAAGAGTAAAGAAAGAGAGTAGAAAGGGGTAACCTAGGCACAAAATGTCGAGAAAGAGTTTCAAAGGACGAACTTTGGGTTTCTACGTGTCGAAATGTGCTTTCAGTCCAAATTTGGATGAAGTTTGGTTTAAAAGTTATTCATGAACCCTGGATAAGAGTTTGTACCTCTGTGGATGAACATTGGACCAAAAGGTCAAGAAAGAGTCCAAAATTGACGAAGTTTGGGTTTCTACTTGTCAAAATGTTCTCCAAGTCCAAATTTGGACGAAGTTTTGTTAAAAAGATACTTATGAACTCTGGAGAGAAGTTTGTGTACCTATGTGGACGAACTTTGCACAAAAGGTCGAGAAAGCGTTCAGAAAGTACGAACTTTGGGTTTCTACGTGTCAAAATGTGCTCTCAGTCCAAATTCGGTCGAAGTTTGGTTTAAAAGTTACTTATGAACTCTGGACAGAAGTAAATACCTATATTGATGAACTTGGACATCAAGAAAGAGCAAAATCGATGAACTTCAGGTTTCTACTTTTTGAAACGTGCTCCAAGTAAAATTTTTTACAAAGTTTAGTTCAAAAGGTACTTATGAACCCTGGAAAGCAATTTTGTACCAATTGGATGAGCTTTTACACAAATGGTAAAGAAAGAGACTAGAAAGGATGAACCTCGGCACAAAATGTCGAGAAAGAGTTTGAAAAGGACGAACTTTGGGTTTCTACATGCCGAAGCTTGCTATAATTAAAAAAATTGGACGAACTTTTTTTCAAAAGGTACTTATGAACCCTGGAAAGCAATTTTGTACCAATTGGATGAGCTTTTACACAAATGGTAAAGAAAGAGACTAGAAAGGATGAACCTCGGCACAAAATGTCGAGAAAGAGTTTGAAAAGGACGAACTTTGGGTATCTACTTTTCGAAATGTGCTTCAAGTCCAAATTTGAACGAAGTTTGGTTTAAAAGATACTTATGAAGTATGGAGAGGAGTTTTGTACCTGTATGGACGAACTTTGACAAAAAACGTAAAGAAAGAGTTCGAAAAGAACGAACTTTGGGTTTCTACGTATCAAACTGTTCTTTCAGTCAAAATTTGGTCGTAGTTTGGTTTGAAGGTTATTTATGAACCCTGAATAAGAGTTTTGTACCTCTATGGATGAACTTTGGACCAAAAGGTCAAGAAAGTGTCCAAAAATGAAGAACTTTATGTTTCTACTTGTCGAAATGTGCTCCAAGTCCAAATTTGGAAGAAGTTTGGTTCAAAAGACACTTATGAACCCTGGAAATGAGTTTTGTACCAGTGTGGACAAACTTAGACAAAAAAGATCGAGAAAGAGTCAAGAAGGACGAACATTGGATTTCTACATGTCGAAGTTTGCTTTAATTAAAAATTTGGACGAACTTTGGTTCAAATGGTACTTATGAACCCTGAAAAGAAATTTTGTACCAATGTGGTTGAAATTTTGCACAAATGGTAATGAAAGAGACTAGAAAGATGAACCTTGGCACAGAATGTCGAGAAAGAGTTTGAAAAGGATGAACTTTGGGTATCTACTTTTCGAAATGTGCTTCAAGTCCAAATTTGGACGAAGTTTAGTTTAAACGATACTTATGAAGTCTGGAGAGGATTTTTGTACCTGTGTGGACAAACTTTGACGCAAAATGTGAAGAAAGAGATCGAAAATAACGAACTTTTGGTTTCTATGAGCCGAAATGTGCTTTCAGTCAAATTTTGAGTTTGTAATTGTCGAAATTTGCTCCAAGTCCAAATTTGGAAGAAGTTTGGTTCACAAGACACTTATGAACCTTGAAAAGCAATTTTGTACCAGTGTGGACAAATTTAGACACAAAAGGTCGAGAAAGTGTCCGAAAAGGATGAACTTTGGATTTGTACATGTCGAAGTTTGCTATAATTAAAGATTTGGACGAACTTTGGCACAAAGGGTAAAGAAAGAGACTAGAAAGGATGAACCTTGGCACAAAATGTCAAAAAAGAGTCTGAAAAGGACGAACTTTGGGTTTTCACTTGTTGATATGTGCTTCAAGTCCAAATTTGGATGAAGTTTGGTTCAAAAGATACTTATGAAGCTTGGAGTGGAGTTTTTTACCTGTGTGGATGAACTTTGATGCAAAAGGTCAAGAAAGATTTTGGAAAGGACGAACTTCGGGTTTCTACGTGTCAAAATGTGCTTTCAGTCAAAGTTTGGTCATAGTTTGGTTTAAAATTATTTATGAACTATGGATTAGAGTTTTGTACCTCTATGGATGAACTTTGTATCGAAAGGTCAAGAAAGAGTCCAAAAATGACGAACTTTGGGTTTCTACTTGTGAAAATGTTCTCCAAGTCCAAATTTTGAAGATGTTTTGTTAAAAAACACTTATGAACCCTAGTTAATTTTATACCAGTGTGCATGAACTTAGACACAAAATGTCGAGAAAAGTTTGAAAAGGATGAACTTTGGATTTCTACATGTCAAAGTCTGCTATAATTAAAAATTTGGACGAACTTTGGTTCAAAAGGTTATGAACCCTGGAAAGCAATTTTGTACCTATGTGGTCGAACTTTGGCAGAAATGGTAAAGAAAGAGATTAGATAGGATAAACGTTGGCACAAAATGTTAAGAAAGAGTCTGAAAATGGCGAACTTTAGGTTTCTACTTGTCAAAATGTGCTCCAAGTCCAAATTTGGACGAAGTTTTGTTCAAAAGATAGTTATGAACTCTGGAGAGGAGTTTTTGTACGTGTGTGAACGGACTTTGACTCATTTGGGTTTCTACGTATGAAAATGCACTCTTAGTCCACATTTGGTCGAAGTTTGGTTTAAAAACTTATGAACTCTAGACAGTAGTTTAGTACCTATATTGATGAATTTGGGACCAAAACGTCAAGAAAGAGTCCAAAAATGATGAACTTCACGTTTCTACTTTTCGAAATGTGCTCCAATTCAAAATTTGGACAAAGTAAAGTTCAAAAGGTACTTATGAACCCTAGAAAGGAATTTTGTACCTATGTGAATGAATTTTGGCACAAAGGGTAAAGACGAAGACTGAAAAGGACGAACTTTGGGTTTCTACTTGTCGAAACTTGCTCCAAGTCCAAATTTAAAAGACACTTATGATCCCTGGAAAGGAGTTTTGTACTGGTGTGGGCAAACTTAGACACAAACGGTTGAGAAAGAGTCTAAAAAGGACGAAATTTGGATTTGTACATATCGAAGTCTGCTATAATTAAAAATTTGGATGAACTTTTGTTCCAAAGGTAAGTTGAACCCTGGAAAGCAATTTTGTACCTATGTGGATGAAATTTGGCACAAAGAGTAAAGAAACAGACTAGAAAGGATGAACGTTGGAAAAAAAGTCAAGAAAGAGTCTGAAAAGAACGAACTTTGGGTTTCTACTTGTCAAAATATGCTTCAAGTCCAAATTTAGACGAGGTTTGGTTGAAAATATACTTATGAAGCCTAGAGAGGAGTTTTGTACCTGTGTGGACAAACTTTGATAGAAAAGGTCAAGAAAGAGTTTGAAAAGGACAAACTTTGCGTTTCTACGTGTTGAAATGTGCTTTCATTCAAAATTTGGTCGTAGTTTAGTTCAAAAGTTATTTATAAACCTTGGATAAGAGTTTTGCACCTCTATGGATGAAGTTTGGACCAAAACGTCAAGAAAGAGTCCAAAAATGACGAACTTTGAGTTTCTACTTGTCGAAATGTGCACCAAGTCCAAATTTGGACGAAGTTTTGTTAAAAGATACTTATGAATTGCAGAGAAGAGATTTTGTACCTGTGTGGATAAACTATGATACAAAAGGTCCAAAAATAGTGCAGAAAGGACGAACTTTGCGTTTCTACGTGTCAAAATGTGCTTTAGTCCAAATTTGGCCAAATTTTGGTTTAAAAGTTACTTATGAACTCTGGACAGAAGTTTAGTACATATATTGATGAACTTAGGACCAAAACATCAAGAAAGAGTCCAAAAAATGACGAACTTCAGGTTTGTACTTTTCGAAATGTGCTCCAAATCAAAATTTGGACAAAGTATAGTTCAAAAGGTACTTATGAATCCTAAAAAGAAATTTTGTACCTATGTGGATGAACTTTGGCACAAAGGGTAAAGAAACAGACTGAAAATGACGAACTTTGGGTTTCTACTTATCAAAATGTGCTCCAAGTCCAAATTTGGAAGAAGTTTGGTTCAAAAGACACTTATGAGCCTTGGAAAGGTGTTTTGTACTAGTGTGGACGAACTTAGATACAAAAGGTCGAGAAAGAATCCGAAAAGGAAAAACTTTGTATTTTTACATGTCGAAGTCTACTATAACTAAAAATTTGGACGAACTTTGGTTCAAAATGTACTTATGAACCCTAGAAAGAAATTTTATACCAATGTGGGTGAACTTTGGCACAAAGGGTAAAGAAAGAGACTGGAAAGCATGAACTTTGTCACAAAATGTCAAGAAAGAGTCTAGGACGAAATTTGGGTTTCTAGTTGTCAAAATGTGCTCTCAGTCCAAATTTGGTCGAAGTTTGGTTTAAAAGTTACTTATGAACTCTGGACAGAAGTTTATACCTGTATATTTATGAACTTGGGACCAAAACATCAAGAAATAGTCCAAAAATGACGAACTTCAGGTTTCTACTTTTTGAAATGTGCTCCAAGTCAAAATTTGGGCAAAGTTTTGTTCAAAAGGTACTTATGGACCCTAGAAAAGAATTTTGTACCTATTTGGACGAACTTTGGCACGAAGGGTAAAGAAAGTGAAGTTAAATAAAGAACTTTAGGTTTCTACTTGTCAAAACGTGCTCCAAGTCGAAATTTGGAAGAAGTTTGTTACAAAAGACACTTATGAACCCTGGAAAGTAGTTCTATACTAGTGTGGACGAAGTTAGGCACAAAAGGTCGATAAAGAGTCCGAAAAGGACGAACTTTGGATTTCTACAAGTGGAAGTCTNCTGCTATGACTAAAACTTTGGATGAAGTTTGATTCAAAAGGTACTTATGAACCCTGGAAAGACAATTTTGTACCTATGTAGACGAACTTTGGCACAAAGGGTAAAGAAAGAGACTAGAAAGGATGAATGTTGGCACAAAATGTCAAGGAAGAGTCTAAAAAGGACAAACTTTGGGTTTCAACTTGTCGAAATGTGCTTCAAGTCCAAATTTGGAAGAAGTTTGGTTCAAAAGATACTTATGAACTCTGGAGAGGGTTTTTTGTACCTTTGTGGACAAACTTTGACACAAAAGGTCGAGAAAGAGTTTGGAAAGGACGAACTTTGGGTTTCTACCTGTCAAAATGTCCTCTTGGTCAAAATTTGGTTTGAAAGTTACTTATGAATTCTGACAGAAGTTTAGTACCTATATTGATGAACTTGGCACCAACTTGATGAACTTCAGGTTTCTACTTTTCGAAATGTGCTCCAAGTCAAAACGTGGACAAAATATAGTTAAAAAGGTACTTATGAACCCTAGAAAATTTTTTTGTACCTATGTGGACGAACTTTGGCACAAAAGGGTAAAGAAAGGGACTGAAAAGGACGAATTTTGGGTTTCTACTTGTTGATTGTGCTCCAGGTCCAATTTTGGAAGAAGTTTGGTTCAAAAGACACTTATGAACCCTAGAAAGGAGTTTTGTACTAGTGTGGACAAACTTAGGCACAAAAGGTCGAGAAAGAGTCCGAAAAGGATGTACTTTGGATTTCTACATGTTTGCTATAATTAAAACATTAGACGAACTTTGTTTCAAAAGGTACAAAGGGGAAAGAGACTAGAAAGGATGAACCTTGGAACAAAATATCAAGAAAGAGTTTGAAAAGTATGAACTTTGGATTTCTATTTTTCACTTCGACAATGTTTGTTTCAAAAGATACTTATGAAGCCTAGAGAGGAGTTTTGTACCTGTGCGAACGAACCTTGAAAAATACGGTCAAGAGAGTGCTCGAAAAGGATGAACTTTGGGTTTCTACGTGTCAAAATCTGCTTTCAGTCAAAATTTTGTCGTAGTTTGGTTTAAAAGTTATTTATGAACCCTAGATTAGAGTTTTGTACCTCTATGGATGAACTTTTGACCAAAAGGTCAAGAAAAAGTCTAGTAATGACGGACTTTGGGTTTCTACTGGTCAAAATGTGCTCCAAGTCCAAATTTGGATGAAGTTTTATTCAAAAGATACTTATGAACTCTGGAGAGGAGTATTTGTACATAGTGGAAGAACTTTGACACAAAAGATCGAGAAACAGTATGGAAAGGACGAACTTTGGGTTTCTACGTGTCAAAATGTGCTCTTAGTCCAAATTTGTCGAAGTTTGGTTTAAAAGTTACTTATGAACTCTGGACAGAAGTTTAGTACCTATATTGATGAACTTGAGACAAAAACGTCAAGAAAGAGTAAAAAAACGATGAACTTCAGGTTTCTACTTTTCAAAATGTGCTCCAAGTCAAAATTTGGACAAAGTTTTGTTCAAAAGGTACTTATGAACCCTAGAAAGGAATTTTGTACCTATGTGGACGAACTTTGGCTTGACGAACTTTGGGTTTCTACATGTCGAATTCTGCTATAATTAAAAATTTGGATGAACTTTGGTTCAGAAGGTACTTATGAACCCTGGAAAGCAATTTTGTACCTATGTGGATGGATTTTTGCACAAAGGGTAAGGAAAGAGACTAGAAAGGATGAACGTTGGCACAAAATGCCAACAAAGAGTCTAAAAGCAACGAACTTTGGGGACTTGTCGAAATGTTCTTCAAGTCCATATTTCGAAGAAGTTTGGATCAAATGATACTTATGAACTCTGAAGAGGGGTTTTTCTACCTTTGTGGACGAACTTTGACACAAAAGGTTGAGAAAGTGTTCGAAAAGGATAAACTTTGTGTTTATACATGTCGAAATGTGCTTTCAGTCAAAATTTGGTCATAGTTTGCTTTAAAGGTTATTTATGAACCCTGGATAAGAGTTTTGTACCTCTATGAATGAACTTTGGACCAAAAGGTCAAGAAAGATTCCAAAAATGACGAAACTTGGGTTCTTATTTGTCGAAATGTGCTCCAAGTTCAAATTTGGATGAAGTTTTGTTCAAAAGATACTTATGAACTCTGGAGAGTTGTTTTTGTACCAATGTTGACGAACTTTGACACAAAAGTTTGAGAAAGAGCCTAAAAAGAACGAACTTTGGGTTTCAAAATTTGGTCGAAGTTTGGTTTAGAAGTTACTTAGGAGCTCTGGATAGAAGTTTAGTACCTATAATTGATGAACTTGGGACCAAAACGTCAAGAACGAGTCAAAAAATGACGAACTTCAGGTTTGTACTTTTCGAAATGTGCTCCAAGACAAAATTTGGATAAGTTATGTTCAAAAAGTACTTATGAACCTTAGAAAGGAATTTTGTACCTATGTGGACGAACTTTAGGACAAAGGGTAAAGAAAGAGACTAAAAAGGACCAAGTTTGGGTTTCTACTTGTTGAAATGTGCTCCAAGTCAAAATTTGGAAGAAGTTTGGTTCAAGAGACACTTATGAACCCTAGAAAGGAGTTTTGTACCAGTTTGGACGAACTTAAGTAGAAAAGGTTGAGAGGAGTCCGAAAAGGACGAAATTTTGATTTCTACATGTCTAAGTCTGCTATGACTAAAAATTATGACGAACTTTGGTTCAAAAGGTACTTATGAACCCTGGAAAAAAAATTTCTACCTACGTGGATGAACCGTGGCACAAAATGTCGAGAAATAATCTAAAAAGGACAAGCTTTGTTTTTCTACTTGTCAAAATGTGCTTCAAGTCCAAATTTGGAAGACGTTTGGTTCGAAAGACACTTACGAATCCTTGAAATGAGTTTTGTACTAGTGTGGACGAACCTAGACACGAAAGGTCGAGCAAGAGTCTGAAAAGGACGAACTTTGGATTTCTACATGTCGAAGTCTGCTATATATAAAAATTTAGACGAACTTTGGTTCAAAGGGTGCTTATGAACCCTGGAAAGAAAATTTGTACCTACATGGACGAACTTTTGCACAAATGGTAAAGAAAGAGGCTAGAAAGGATGAACCTTGGCACAAAATGTCGAGAAAGAGTCTGAAAAGGACAAACTTTGGGTTTCTACTTGTCGAAATATGCTCCAAGTTCAAATTTGGACACAGTTTCGTTCAAAAGATACTTATGAACACTAGAGAGTAATTTTTGTACCTGTGTGGAAGAACTTTGACACAAAAGGTCGAGAAAGAGTTTGAAAAGGACGAACTTTTGATTTCTACGTGTCAAAATGTGCTCTCAGTCCAAATTTGGTCGAAGTTTGGTTTAAAAGTTACTTATGAACTCTAGACAGAAGTTCAGTACCATATTGATGACCTTGGGACCAAAACATCAAGAAAGAGTCCAAAAATGACGAACATCAGGTTTCTACTTTTAGAAATGTGCTCCAAGTCAAAATTTGGACAAAGTATAGTTCAAAAGGTACTTATGAACCCTAGAAAGAAATTTCGTACCTATGTGGATGAACTTAAGGATAAAGAAACAGACTGAAAAAGACAAACTTCGAGTTTCTACTTGTTGAAATATGCTCCATGTTCAAATTTGGAAGAAGTTTGGATGAAAAGACACTTATGAACGCTGGAAAATAGTTTTGTACCAATGTGGACGAACTTAGACACAAAAGGTCTAGAAAGAGTCTGAAAAGGACGAACTTTGGATTTCTACATGTCGAAGTATGCTATAATTAAAAATTTAGACGAACTTTGGATCAAAAGATACTTATGAATCTTGGAAAGCAATTTTGTACATATGTGGACGAACTTTGGCATAAAAGGGAAAGAAAGAGACTAGAAAGGATGAACCTTGGCACAAAATGTCAAGAAAGAGTCTGAAAAGCCGAACTTTGGGTTTCTATTTGTCCAAATTTGGACGAAATTTTGTTCAAAAGATACTTATGAAGCCTGGAGAGGAGTATTGTACTTGTGTGAACGAACTTTGACACAAACTGTCAAGAAAGAGATCGAAAATGACGAACTTTGGGTTTCCACGAGCCGAAATGTGCTTTCCATCAAAATTTGGTCGTAGTTTAGTTTAAAAGTTATTTATGACCCCTGAATAAGTATTTTGTACCTCTGTGGATGAACTCTGGACCAAAAGGTCAAGAAAGAGTCCAAAAATGACGAACTTTGATTTTCTACTTGTCGAAATGTGCTCCAAGTCCAATTTGGATGAAGTTTTGTTCAAAAGATAGTTATGAATTCTGGAGAGGAGTTTTGTACATGTGTGGATGAACTTTGACACAAAAGGTCGAGAAAGAGTCCGAAAATGATGTACTTTGGGATTCTACGTGTCAAAATGTGCCCTTAGTCCAAATTTGATCGAAGTTTGATTTAAAGTTACTTATGAACTATGGACAGAAGTTTAGTACTTATATTGATGAACTTGGGACCAAAACATCAAGAAAAAGTCCAAATATGACGAACTTCAGGTTTCTACTTTTCGAAATGTGCTCCACGTCAAAATTTGGACAAAGTATAGTTCAAAAGGTACTTATGAGCCCTAGAAGGGATTTTTCTACCTATGTAGACGAACTTTAGAACAAAGGGTAAAGAAAGAGACTGAAAAGGATGAACTTTGACGCAAAAGGTCAAGAAAGATTTCAAAAAGGACGAACTTTGGGTTTCTACGTGTCGGAATATGCTTTCAGTCAAAGTTTGGTCGTAGTTTTGTTTAAAAGTTATTTATTAACTATGGATGAACTTTGGACCAAAAGGTCAAGAAAGAATCCAAAAATGATGAACTTTGGGTTTCTACTTGTCAAAATGTTCTCCAAGTCCAAATTTTGAAGATGTTTGGTTAAAAAAACACTTATGAACCTTGAGTTTTATACCAATGTGTACGAACTTAGACACAAAATGTCATGTCGAAGTTTGCTATAATTAAAAATTTGGACGAACTTTGGTTCAAAAGGTAATGTACCCTGGAAAGCAATTTTGTACCTATGTGGATGAACTTTGGCAGAAATGGTAAAGAAAAAGACTAGAAAGGATGAACATTGGCACAAAATGTTAAGAAAGAGTCTTAAAATGGCGAACTTTGGGTTTTTACTTGTCAAAATGTTCTCTAAGTCCAAATTTGGATGAAGTTTTGTTCAAAAGATACTTCTGAACTATGGAGAGGAGTATTTTTATCTGTATGGACGAACTTTGACACAAAGGGTCGAGAAAGAATTCGAAAAGGACGAACTTTGGGTTTCTACGTGTCAAAATGTGCTCTCATTCCAAATTTGGTCGAAGTTTAGCTTAAAAGTTACTTATGAACTCTGGACAGAAGTTTAGTACCTATATTGATGAAGTTGGGACCAAAATCTCAAGAAAGAGTCCAAAAATGACGAACTTCAGGTTTCTACTTTTTGAAATGTGCTCCAAGTCAAAATTTGGAAAAAGTATTGTTCAAGAGGTACTTATGAACCCTACAAAGGAATTTTGTACCTATGTGGATAAACTTTGGCACAAAGGGTAAAGAAAGAGACAGAAAAGGACGAATTTTGGGTTTCTACTTGTCGAATTTTCCTCCAATTCCAAATTTGGAAGAAGTTTGGTTCAAAAGACACTTATGATCCCTGGAAAGAAGTTTTGTACCAATGTGAACGAATTTAGGCACAAAAGGTCGAGAAAGAGTTCGTAAAGGACGAACTTTGGATTTCTACATGTCGAAGTCTGCTATAATTAAAAATTTTGATGAACTTTGGTTCAAAAGGTACTTATGAAACCTAGAAAGCAATTTTGTACCTATGTGGACAAACTTTAGCACAAATAGTAAAGATAGAGACTAGAAAGGATGAACCATGGCACCAAAATTTCAAGAAAGAGTCTGAAAAGGACGAACTTTGGGTTTCTACATGTCGAAATGTGCTTCAAGTCCAAATTTGGATGAAGTTTGGTTCAAAAGATACTTATGAAGCCTGGAAAGGAGTTTTGTACCTTTGTGGACAAACTTTGACACAAAAAGTCCAGAAAGAGTCAGACGAACTTTGGGTTTCTACGTGCCGAAATGTGTTTTCATTCAAAATTTGGTCGTAGTTTTGTTTAAAAGTTATTATGAACCTTGGATAAGAGTTTTGTATCTCTATGGATGAACTTTGGTCCAAAATATCAAGAAAGAGTCCAAAAATAACCAACTTTGGGTTTCTACTTGTCGAAATGTGCTCGAAGTCCAAATTTTGACGAAGTTTTGTTCAAAAGATACTTATGAACTCTTGAGAGGAGTTTTTGTACGTGTGTGAACTTTGACATAAAAGGTCAAGAAAGAGTCTAGAAAGGACAAACTATGGGTTTCTACGTATCAAAAGGTCGAAAAGTACAAACTCAGTTTGTCATTTTGTGACTCTTTCTTGACGTTTTGGTCCCAAGTTCATCAATATAGGTACTAAACTTCTGTCCAGAGTTCATAAGTAACTTTTAAACCAAACTTCGACCAAATTTGGACTGAGAGCACATTTTGACATGTAGACCCAAAGTTTGTTCTTTCCAGATTCTTTCTCGTCCTTTTGTGTCAAAGTTCATTCACACAGGTACAAAAACTCCTCTCCAGAGTTCATAAGTATCTTTTGAACAAAACTTCGTCCAAATTTGGACTTTGAGCACATTTCGACAAGTAGAAACCCAAAGTTCATTATTTTTGGACTCATTATTGACATTTTGGACCAAAGTTCATCCATAGAGGTACAAAACTCTTATCCAAGGTTCGTAATAAATTTTAAACAAAACTACGACCAAATTTTGAATGAAAGCACATTTCGGCACGTAGAAACCCAAAGTTCTTCCTTTTCCAACTCTATCTTGACTTTTTGTGTCAAAATTTGTCCACAAAGGTACAAAAATCCTTTCCAGGCTTTATAAGTATCTTTTGAACCAAACTTCGTTTAAATTTGGACTTGAAGCACATTTCGACATGTGGAAACCCAAAGTACATCCTTTTCAGACTCTTTCTTGACATTTTGGTTCCATGGTTCATCATTTCTAGTCTCTTTCTTTACTATTTGTGCTAAAGTTTGTCCACATAGGTACAAAATTGCTTTCTAGGGTTCATAAGTACCTTTTGAACCAAAGTTCTTCAGAATTTTTAATTATAGCAGACTTCGACATGTAGAAATCCAAAGTTCGTTCTTTTCAGACTCTTTCTCGACCTTTTGTGCCTAAATTCATCCACACTGGTAGAAAACTCCTTTCCAGGGTTCATAAATGTCTTTTGAACCAAACTTCTTCTAAATTTGGACTTGGAGGAAAATTTGACAAGTAGAAACCCAAAGTTCATCCTTTTCTGTCTCTTTCTTTATCCTTTGTGCCAAAGTTTATCCACATAGGTACAAAATTCCTTTGTAGGGTTCATAAGTACCTTTTGAACAGTACTTTTTTCAAATTTTGACTTGGAGCACATTTCAAAAAGTAGAAACTTGAAGTTCGTCATTTTTGGACACTTTCTTGACGTTTTGGTCCCAAGTTCATCAATATAGGTACTAAATTATAAGCCAAACTTCGACCAAATTTGTAATGAGACCACATTTTGACACGTAGAAACCCAAAGTTTGTCCTTTTCGGATTCTTTCTCGACCCTTTGTGTCAAAGTTCATCCATACAGGTATAAATACTCCTCTCCAGAGTTCAGAAGTATCTTTTGAACAAAACTTCGTCCAAATTTTGAATTGGAGCACATTTCGACAAGTAGAAACCCGAAGTTCGTCATTTTTGGACTCTTTCTTGACCTTTTGGTCCAATGTTCATCCACAGAGGTATAAAACTCTTATCCAGGGTTCATGAATAAATTTTAAACCAAACTATGACCAAATTTTGATTGAAAGCACATTTCAACACGTAGAAACCAAAGTTCATTATTTTCAATTTCTTTCTTGACCTTTTATGTGAAAGTTCGTCCGCACAGGTACAAAACTCCTTTCCGGGATTCATAAGTATCTTTTAAACCAGACTTTATCAAAATTTGGACTTGAAGGATATTTCGACAAGTAGAAACCCAATGTTCGTTCTTTTCAAACTCTTTCTCGACATTTTGTGCCAAGTTTCATCCTTTCTAGTCTCTTTCTTTACCCTTTGTGCAAAAGTTCGTCCACATAGGTACAAAATTGCCTTCCAGGGTTCATAAGTACCTTTTGAACCAAAGTTCCTCTAAATTTTTAATTATAGCAGACTACGACATATGGAAATCCAAAGTTCATCCATTTCGAACTCTTTCTCGACCTTTTGTGTCGAAGTTCATCCACACTGGTAGAAAACTCTTTTCCCGTTCATCCAAACTTCTTCGAAATTTGTACTTGGAGCACATTTCGACAAGTAGAAACCCAAAGTTCGTCTTTTTCAGTCTCTTTCTTTACCACTTGTGGCAAAGTTTGTCCACATTGGTACAAAATTCCTTTCTAGGGTTCATAAGTACCTTCTGAACTATACTTTGTCCAAATTTTGACTTGCAGCACATTTCGAAAAGTAGAAACCCGAAGTTCGTCATTTTTGGACTCATTCTTGACGTTTTGGTCTCAAGTTCATCATTATAGGTTCTAAACTTCTGTCCAGAGTTCATAAGTAACTTTTAAACCAAACTTGAGAGCACACTTTGACACGTTTCACAAAGTTCATCCTTTCCGGACTCGTTTTAGACACTTTGTATCAAAGTTCGTCGACACAGGTACAAAAACACCTCTCCAGAGTTCATAAGTATCTTTTGAACAAACTTCGTCCAAATTTGGACTTGGAGAACATTTCGACAAGTAGAAACCCAAACTTCGTCAATTTTGGACTCTTTCTTGACCTTTTGGTTCAATGTTCATCCACAGAGGTACAAAACTCTTATCCAAGGTTCATGAATAACTTTTAAACCAAACTACGACCAAATTTTGACTAAAAGCACATTTCGACACGTAAAAAAACCTAAAGTTCGTCCTTTTCGAACTCTTTTTTGACCTTTTGTGTCAAAGTTTGTCCACACAGGTACAAAACTGCTCTCCAGGCTTCATAAGTATCTTTTAAACCAAACTTCGTCCAAATTTGGACTTGAAGCACATTTCGACAAGTAGAAACCCAAAGTTCGTCTTTTTCAGACTATCTCTTGAGTACCTTTTCTAGTTTCTTTCTTTTCATTTCTGCCAAAGTTCATCCACATAGCTACAAAATTACTTTCCAGGGTTCATAAGTATATTTTAAACCAAAGTTTGTCCAAATTTTTAATTATAGTAGTCTTCAACATATAGAAATTCAAAGTTCGTCATTTTCAGACTCTTTCTCGACCTATTATGTCTAAGATCGTCCACACTGGTACAAAACTCCTTTCCAACCCATAAGTGTCTTTGGAACCAAACTTCTTCCAAGTTTTGACTTGTAGCACATTTCGTCAAGTAGAAACCCAAAGTTCGTCTGTTTCAGTCTCTTTCTTTACCCTTTGTGCCAAAGTTTGTTCACATAGGTACAAAATTCCTCCCTAGGGTTCATAAGTACCTTTTGAACTTTTCTTTGTCCAAATTATGATTTGGAGCACATTTCGAAAGGTAGAAACGTGAAGTTTGTCATTTTTGAACTCTTTCTTGACATTTTGGTCCTAAGTTCATCAATATAGGTATTAAACTTTTGTCCAGAGTTCATAAGTTTCTATACCAAACGTCGACCAAATGTGGACTGATAGCACATTTTGATACGTAGAAACCCAAAGTTCGTCCTTTCTGGACTCTCTCTTTATCTTTTGTGTCAAAGTTCGTTTGCACACTACAAAAACTTCTCTCCAGAGTTCATAAGTATCTTTTGTACAAAACTTCGTCCAAATTTGGACTTGAAGCACATTTCGACAGGTAGAAAAATAAAGTTCCTCATTTTCAGACTCTTTGTCGACATTTTGTGCCAAACTTCATCCTTTCTAGTCTCTTTCCTTACTCTTTTTGCCAAAGTTCATCCACATAGGTACAAAATTGTTTTCCAGGGTTCATAAGTACCTTTTGAACCAAAGTTCGTTGAAATTTTTAATTATAGCAGTCTTCGCCATGTAAAAATCCAAAGTTCGTCCCTTTCGAACTCTTTCTCGACCTTTTGTGTCTAAGTTCGTCCAAACTGGTACAAAACTCCTTTCCAGGGTTCATAAGTGTCTTTTGAACCAAACATCTTCCAAATTTGGACTTGGAGCACATTTCGACAAATAGAAACCCAAAGTTCGTTCTTTTTAGTCTCTTTCTTTACCCTTTGTGCCAAAGTTCATCCACATAGGTACAAAATTCCTTTCTAAGGTTCATAAATACCTTTTCAACTATACTTTGTCCAAATTTTGGCTTAGAGTACATTTCGAAAAGTAGAAACCTGAATTTTGTTATTTTTGGACTTTTTCTTGACGTTTTGGTCCAAGGTTCATCAATATAGGTACTAAACTTCTCTCCAGAGTTCATAAGTAACTTTTAGACCAAACTTCGACCAAATTTTGACTGAGACCACATTTTGACACGTAGAAACACAATGTTCGTCTTTTCCAGATTTTTTATCGACCTTTTGTTCCAAAGTTCATCCACACAGGTATAAAAACTCCTCTCCAGAGTTCATAAGTATCTTTTGAACAAAACTTCATCCAAATTTGGACTCTTTTTTTACCTTTCGGTCCAAAGTTCATCCATAAAGGTACAAAATTCTTATCTAACTTTTGACCCAAACTACGAACAAATTTTGACTGAAAGCACATCGACAGGTAGAGGCCCAAAGTTTGTCCTTTTCGAACTCTTTCTTGACCTTTTGTGTCTATGTTCATCCACACCGGTATAAAACTCCTTTCCTGGGTTCTTAAGTGTCTTTTGAACCAATCTTCTTCCAAATTTGGACTTAGAGCACATTTCAATAAGCAGAAACCCAAAGTTCGTTATTTTCAGTCTTCTTCTTTACCCTTTGTGCCAAAGTTCATTTACATAGGTACAAAATTCCTTTCTAGGGCTTATAAGTACCTTTTGAACTTTTCTTTGTCCAAATTATTATTTGGAGCACATTTCGAAAAGTAGAAACGTGAAGATTGTCATTTTTGAACTCTTTCTTGACGTTTTGGTCCTAAGTTCATCAATATAGGTATTAAACTTCTGTCTAGAGTTCATAAGTTTTTATACCAAACTTCGACCAAATGTGGACTGGTAGCACATTTTGATACGTAAAAACTCAAAGTTCTTCCTTTCTGGACTCTTTCTCGACCTTTTGTGTCAAAGTTCGTTTGCACACGTATAAAAACTTCTCTCCAGAGTTCATAAGTATCTTTTGTACAAAACTTCGTCCAAATTTGGACTTGAAGCACATTTCGACAAGTAGAAAAATAAAGTTCCTCATTTTCAGACTCTTTGTCGACATTTTGTGCCAAACTTCATCCTTTCTAGTCTCTTTCCTTACTCTTTTTGCCATAGTTCGTCCACATAGGTACAAAATTGCTTTCCAGGGTTCATAAGTACCTTTTGAACCAAAGTTCGTCTAAATTTTTAATTATAGCAGTCTTCGCCATGTAGAAATCCAAAGTTCATCCCTTTCGAACTCTTTCTCGATCTTTTGTGTCTAAGTTCGTCCACACTGGTAGAAAACTCCTTTCTAGGGTTCATAAGTGTCTTTTGAACCAAACTTCTTCCAAATTTGGACCTAGCACATTTCGACAAGTAGAAACCCAAAGTTCGTACTTTTCAGTCTCTTTCTTTATCCTTTGTGCCAAAGTTCGTCCACATAGGTACAAAATTTCTTTCTAGGGTTCATAAGTACCTTTTGAACTATACTTTGACCAAATTTATACTGGGAGCACATTTCGAAAAGTAGAAGCCTGAAGTTCGTCATTGTTGGACTCTTTCCTGACATTTTGGTCCCATGTTCATCAATATAGGTACTAAACTTCTGTCCAGAATTCATAAGTAAATTTTAAACCAAACTTCGACCATATTTGGACTGAGAGCACATTTTGACACGTAGAAACCCAAAGTTCGTCCTTTTCAGACTCTCTCTCTACTTTTTGTGTCAAAGTTCATCCACATAGATACAAAAACTCCTCTCCAGAGTTCATAAATATCTTTTGAACAAAACTTCGTCCAAATTTGGACTTGGAGCACATTTTGACAAGTAGAAACCCAAAGTTCGTCATTTTTTTACTCTTTCTTGACCTTTTTGTCCATCTATGGAGGTATAAAACTCTTATCCAGGGTTCATAAATAACTTTTAAACCAAACTACGACCAAATTTTGACTGAAAGCATATTTCGACACGTAGAGACCGAAAGTTCATCCTTTTGGAACTCTTTCTTGACCTTTTGTGTCAAAGTTCGTCCACACAGGTACAAAACTCCTCTCTAGGCTTCATAAGTATCTTTTGAAACAAACATCATCCAAATTTGGACTTGAAGCACATTTCAACAAGTAGAAACCCAAAGTTCATCCTTTTCAGACTATTTCTTGAGTACCTTTTCTAGTCTCTTTCTTTACTCTTTATGCTAAAGTTCGTCCACATAGGTGCAAAATTGCTTTCCAGGGTTCATAAGTTTACCTTTTCAGAATCTTTCTCAGCCTTTTGTGTCTTTGTTCGTCCACACTCGTACAAAACTCCTCCTTTTTGGACTGTTTCTTGACCTTTTGTGTCTAAGTTCGTTCACACTAGTACAAAACTCCTTTCCAGGGTTCATAAGTGTCTTTTGAATCAAACTTCTTCCAAATTTGGACTTGGAGCACATTTCGATAAGTAGAAACCCAAAGTTCATCCTTTTCAGTCTCTTTCTTTACCCAAAGTTTGTCTACATAGGTACAAGATTCCTTTCTAGTTCATAAGTACCTTTTGAACTGTACTTTGTCCAAATTTTTACTTGGAGCACATTTCGAAAAGAAGAAACCTGAAGTTCATTATTTGTGCATAGTTCGCCCACACAGGTACAAAACTCCTTTCCAGGGTTCATAAATACCTTTTGACACAAACATCGTCCAAATTTGGACTTAAAGAACATTTCGACAAGTAGAAACCCAAAGTTTGCCATTTTCAATCTCTATCTTGACCGTTTGTGCCAAAGTTCGTCCACACGGGTACAAACTGTTTCCAGGGTTCATAAGTACCTTTTGAACCAGACTCATGAAAATTTTGACTTGAAGCACATTTTGATAAGTAGAAACCCAAAATTTTGTATCTTTGTGGACGAACTTTGGCACAAAAGGTCATGACAGTATCCGAAAAGGACGAACTTTGGATTTCTACTTGTCGAAATGTGCTCCAAGTCCAAATTTGGACGATTGTTGGTTCAAAAAGTACTTATGAACAATTGAAAGGAATGTTGTACCTTTGTTGACGAACTTTGGCCAAAAGATCAAGGCAGAGTTCGAAAAGAACGAACTTTGGGTTTCTATTTGATGAAATATTCTCCAAGTCAATTTGGATGAAGGGTTCAATAGGTACTTATGAACCCTAGAAAAAAGTTTTGTAGATGCGTGGATGAACTTTGGCACAAAAGATGAAGACAAACTTTGAAAAGGATGAACATTGGGTTTCTATTTGGACTTGAAGAACCTTTTGAACCTAACTTCGTCGAAATTTGAACTTGGAGCACATTTCGATAAGTAGAAAACCAAAGTTTGTCCCTTTCATTCTTTTTCTTGACCTTTTATACCAAAGATTGTCCACACAGGTTCAAAACTGCAAAGGGTTCATAAACACCTTTTGAACCCAATTCGTCCAAATTTTGGACTTGGAGCACATTTTGACAAGTAGAAACCAAAAGTTCGTTCTTTTTGGATTCTATCATGGCGTTTTATGCCAAAGTTCATCCACATCGGTACAAAACTCCTTTCCAAGGTCCATAAGTACCTTTTGAACCAAACTTTGTCTAAATTTGGACTTGAAGAACATTTCGACAAGTAGGAACCCAAAGTTCGTCCTTTTCAAACTCTGTCTTGACCTCTTATGCCAAAGTTCATCCACACAGGTAAAAAAATTCTTTCAAGTGTACATAAGTACCTTCTGGACAAAACATCGTCAAAAATTGGACTTGAGCACATTTAGACAAGTAGAAACACAGATACAAAACTTGTTTCTAGGGTTCACAAGTACCTTTTGAACCAAAGATCGTCCAAATTTTGACTTGAGGCATATTTCGACAAGTGAAAACCCAAAGTTCATCGTTTTTGAATTTTGTCTTGATCTTTTGTACCAAAATTCGTCCACACAAGTACAAAATACCTTTCCTTTGTTTATGTACCTTTTGAACCCCACTTCGTCCCAATTTGGACTTGGAGCACATTTCGACAAGTAGAAACATAAAGTTCATCCTTGTCGTCCTCCATCTTGACCTTTTGTGCCAAAGTTCATCCACACAGGTACAAAACTCCTTTCAAGGGTTCATAAGTACCTTTTGAATCCAAGTTCATCCAAATTTGGACATGAAGCTTATCTCAAATTGTAGAAACCCAAAGTTCGTCCTTTTTGGACTTTGTCATAATCTTTTGTTCCAATGTTCATCCACACAGGTACAAAACTCATTTCCAGGGTTCAATGTACATTTTGAACCAAACTTCATCAAAATTTAGATTTGAAGCACATTTTGACAAGTAAAAACCCAAAGATCAACCTTTGTTATTCTATCTTGACCTTTTGTGCCAAACTTCATCCACGGAGGTCAAAACTCTTTTCCAGGGTTCATATGTACCTTTTAAACACAGCTTCATCCAAATTTGGACTTGGGGAACATTTCAAGATAGAGAATGAAAAGGACGAACTTTGGGTTCTACTTGTCAAAATGTGCTTCAAGTCCAAATTTTGACGAAGTCTTTTCAAAAAGTTCTTATGAACCATGGAAAGGAATTTGTACCGGTGTGGACGAACGTTGGGACAGAACGACATGACAGACTCCATAAAGGTCGAACTTTGGGTTTTTACTAATTGAAATTTGGACTATGTTTGGTTCAAAAGGTACTTATGAACACTTGAAATGAGTTTTGTACCTTTGTGGACGAACTTTGGCAAAAAAGGTCAAGACAGAGTTTGAAAAGAACAAACTTTAGGTTTCTACTTGACGCAATGTTCTCTAAATCCAAATTTGGAGGGTGGATTCAATAGGTATTTATGAACCCTGGAAAAGAGTTTTATACCTGTGTGGACGAAATTTTGGCACAAAAGGTGAAGATAAAATTTGAAAATGACGAACATTGGGTTTCTACTTGTCGAAATTTTCTCCACGTCCAAATTTGGAAGAAGTTGGGTTGAAACGGTACTTATGAACCCTTGAAAGGAGTTTTGTACCTGTGTGAACAAACTTTGGAACAAAAGGTGAAAATAAAATCTGGAAATGACGAACTTTGGGATTCTACATGTCGAAATGATCTTCAAGTCCAACTTGGAGTAAGTTGGGTTTAAAAAGTATATGAACCAGAAAAGAGTTTTGACCTTTGTGGACGACCTTTGGCACAACAGGTCAAGATAGAAATGAAAAGGGACGAACTTTGAGTTTCTACTTTGGCACAAAACGTCATGACAGAATCTGAAAAGGATGATCTTTGGGTTTCTACTTGTCGGAATGTGATCTAAGTCCAAATTTGGATGAAGTTGGGTTCAAAAGGTACTTATAAACCCTTGAAAGGAGTTTTGTATCTATGTGGACGAACTTTGGCACAAAAAGTCAAGGCAAAGCACGAAAAAGACGAACTTTGGGTTTCTACTTGTCGAAATATGCTCCAAGTCCAAATTTCGATGAAGTTGGGTTCAAAAGGTACTTATGAACACAGGAAATGTGTTTTGTACATGTGCGTATGTGTGGTACAAAAGGTCAAGACAGAGTTTAAAAATGCTGAACTTTGGGTTCGAATTTGTCGAAATGTTCTTCAAGTGCAAATTCGGACGAAGTTTGGTTCAAAAGGTAATTATGGATCATGGAAAGGAGTTCTGTACCATTGTGGACGAACTTTTGCACAAAAGATGAAGACAAAGTTAAAAAAGGACATACATTGAGTTTCTACTTGTCGAAATGTTCTCCATGTCCAAATTTGGAAGAAGTTCGGTTCAAAAGGTACTTATGAACCATGGAAAGGAGTTTTGTACTTGTATGAATGAACTTTAGAACAAACGGTGAAAATAGAATCCGGAAAGGAAGAACGTTGCCGAAATTTCACCAAGTCCAAAAGAAGTTGGGTTTAAAAGATAATATGAACCTTGGAAAAGAGTTTTGAACTATGTGCACGAACTTTGACACAAAAGTTCAAGACCAAATCCAAAAAGGACGAACTTTAGGTCTCTACTTTGGAACAAAACATCATGACAGAATCCAAAAAGGACAAACTTTGGGTTTCTACTTCTCGAAATGTGCTCCAAGTCCAAATTTGGATGAAGTTGGGTTCAAAAGGTACTTATGAACCCTTGAAAGGACTTTTGTAACTGTGTGGACGAACTTTGGCATAAAAGGTAAAGACAGAGAACGAAAAGGATGAACTTTGGGTTTCTATTTGTCGAAATGTGCTCCAAGTCCAAATTTCGATGAAGTTGGGTTCAAAAGGTAATATGAACACAGGAAAGGTGTTTTGTACTGATGTGGACGAACTTTGGTACAAAAGGTCTACAGAGTTTGAAAATGCTGAACATTAGGATCCTACTTGTCGAAATGTTCTTCAAGTTCAAATTTAGATAAAGTTTGTTTTAAAAGGTTTTTATTGACCCTGGAAAGGAGTTCTGTACCGATGTGGATGAAATTTGGCACAAAACGTCATGATAGAATCTGAAAAGGACGAACCTTGGATTTCTACTTGTCGAAATGTGCTCCAAGTCCAGATTTGGATGAAGTTGGGTTTAAAAGGTACTTATGAACCCTTGGAAGGAATTTTTACCTGTGTGGACGAATTTTGGCACAAAAGTTCAAGATAAGGAACGAAAAGGACGAACTTTGGCTTTCTACTTGTCAAAATGTGCTCCAAGTCCAAAATTTCGACGAAGTTGGGTTCAAACGATAGTTATGAACCCTGGAATTTGGCACAACAGGTCAAGACAGTGTTTGAAAAGGACGACTTTGGGTTCCTACTTGTCAAAATGTTCTTTAAGTCCAAATTTGGAGGAAGTTTGGTTCAAAAGGTACTTATGGACCCTGGAAAGGAGTTCTATATCGGTGTGGACAAACTTTGGCACAAAACGTCATGACAACATTCGAAAAGGATGAACTTTGGGTTTCTACTTGTCGAAATGTGCTCCAAGTCCAAATTTTGACAATGTTTGGTTCAAAAGGTAATATGAACCCTGGAAAGGAGTTCTATACCTTTGGGGACGAACTTTGGCATAAAAGGTCAAGACAGAGTTCGAAAATAATGAACTTTGGGTTTCTGCTTGTCAAAATTTACTCCAAGTCCAAAATTTTTCGAAGTCTTGTTCAAAAGGTACTTATGAACCCTGGTAAGGAGTTGGTACCTATGTGGACGAACTTTGACACATAAGGTCAAGACAGAGTTGGAAAAGGATGGACTTTGGTTTCCTACTCTAATAAATGTAAATTCATAAAATTAATTAAATACATGGGATATTCATAATGTAGATGAATCTGAACTTTTAGATTCATGATGGCTTTTGGATGACCAAATGACTCTTGGAGCTTCAATGGTTGTAACTCTTCACCTTTGTCTAGAAAACTTATCTTCAAAGCAAATATTTAATCCTTCTAGAAGTCTTTTAGCTCTAGCTCATCATTGGTTTTTGGGGCACAATGATTGTATCATGATTTGATTGACTTTGAAAGCTCCCCCGTGAATTTTCAGCATGATCTTCAATTTAGATGGATTGAGCTCGTTGAGCTTCATTTTTCTCTTGTAAAACTTCATGTTCTCCTATGATGGTCAGCTTCTTATCAAATTATGTGCACGAATTGGCATTATTGGTCAAGACAGATACCCAAAAGGACGAACTTTGGGTTTCTACTTGTCGAAATGATCTCCAAATCCAAATTTGGACGAAGTTTAGTTCAAAAGGTACTTATGAATACAGGAAAGGAGTTTTGTACCTGTGTGGATGAACTTTGGCAAAAATTTTCAAGACAAGTCCGAAAATGATGAATTAGGTGAAATGTGCTGAAGTCATAATTTTGACGAAGTCTTGTTCAAAAGGTACTTATGAACCCTAGAAAGGAGTTTTGTACTTGTGTGGACGAGTTTATGCCCAAAGGGTCAAGACAGAGTTTGAAAAGGACGAACTTTGGGTTTATACTCTTTGAAATATGCTCCAAGTCCAAAATTGGATGAAGTTGGGTTCAAAACGTACTTATGTACCCTGAAAAGAAGTTTTGTACCTTTGTGGAAGAACACTAAGAATAAAATGACAAAACAAAGTTTGAAAATGACAAACTTTGGGTTTCAACTTGTCAAAATGTGCTCCAAGTTCAAATTAGGACGAAGTTTGTTCAAAAGGTATGAAGCCTAGAAAGGAGTTTTGTACCTTTGTGGACAAACTTTGGCACAAAAAGTCAAAACTGAGTCTGAAAAAGACGAACGTTGGGTTTCTATTTGACGAAATATTCTCCAAATTCAAATATGGAAGTTGGGTTCAAAAGGTACTTATGAACCATAGAAAGGTGTTTTGTACTAGTGTGGACGAACTTTGGCACAAAAGGTCATGACAAAATCCGAAAAGGACAAATTTTGGGTTTCTACTTATCTGAATGTTCTCCTAGTCCATATTTTGAGGAAGATTTGGTTCAAAAGGTACTTATGAACCCTTGAAAGAAGTTTATTACCTGTGTACACGAACTTTGGCACAAAAGTCCATGACAGGATCCGAAAAGGACAAACTTTGGGTTTCTACTTATCGAAATGTTCTCCAAGTCCAAATTTGGACGAAGATTGGGTTCAAAAGGTACTTATGAACCTTCGAAAAGAGTTTATTACCTGTGTGCACGAACATTGGCACAAAAGGTGAAGACAAAATCCAAAAAGGACGAACTTTGGGTTTCTAATTGTCGAAATGTGCTCCCAGTCCAAATTTGGACGAAGTTAGGTCCAAATAGTACTTATGAATCCTTGAAAGATTGTTTTGTACCTATGTGGATGAACTTTTGCATAAAGCATCATGACAGAATCCAAAAAAAGACGAACTTTGGGTTACTACTTGTCGAAATATGCTCCAAGTCTAAATTTGCACGAAATTTGGTTCAAAAGGTACTTATGAACCTTGGAAAGAAGTTTTGTACTTGTGTGGACGAACATTGGCACAAATGTTCAATACAAAGTCCAAAAGGACGAACATTGGGTAACTTGTCCAAATGTATTCCAAGTCCAAATTTTGACGAAGTTATGTTCAAAAGGTACTTATGAACACTAGAGATGAGTTTTGTATCTGTGTGGACGAATTTTGGCACAAAAGGTCAAGAGAGTTCAAAAAGGACGAACTTTTGGCTTCAACTTGTTGAAACGTGCTCCAAGCTTAAATTAGGACGAAGTTTGGTTCAAAAGGTACTTATGAACCGTGGAAAGGAGTTTTGTACTTGTGTGCACGAACTTTGGCACAAAAGGTTAAGACAGAATCCACAAGCAACGAACATTTTATTCCTACTAGCGAAATGTGCTTCAAGTCTAAATTTTGACGAAGCTTGGTTCAAAGGTATTTATGAAATCTGGAAAGGAGTTTTGTACCTATGTGGACGAACTTTGGTACAAAAGGTAAAGATAGAGTCCAGACAAGACGAATGTTGGGTTTCTACCTATCGAAATGTTCTCCAAATCCAAATATGGATGAAGTTGGCTTTCAAAAGGTATTTATGAACCATGGATATGTGTTTCGTACTAGTGTGGATGAACTCTAGCACAAAAGGTCATGAAAGAATCCGAAAAGGACAAACTTTGTGTTTCTACTTATCGAAATGTTCTCGTAGTCAAATTTGGATGAAGATTGGTTCCAAGAGGTACTTATGAACCCTGGAAAGGAATTTTGTACCTGTGTGCACGAACTTTGGCACCAAAGGTTAGACAAATTCTGAAAAGGACGAACTTTGGATTTCTACTTGTCGAAATATGCTCCAAGTCAAAATTTGGACGAAGTTGGGTTCAAACGATAGTCATGAACCCTAGAAAGGTGTTTTGTACCTATGTGGATGAACTTTGCCACGATGCGTCATGACAGAATACAAAAAGGATGAATTTTGAGTTTCTACTTGTCGAAATGTGCTCAAAGTCCAAATTTGGACGAAGTTTTGTTCTTGTACTTATGAACTAGAAAAGAGTTTTGTACCTATGAGGATTACTTTGGCACTTGCCGAAATATGCTTCAAGTCTAAATTTTGACGAAGTCTGGTCAAAAGGTAATTATGAATCCTAGAAAGAAGTTTTGTACCTGTGTGGACAAACTTTAGCACAAAACATCAATATTGAGTTCGAAAAGGACGAACTTTGATTTTCTACTTGTCGAAATATGCTCCAAGTTTCAAATTAGGACGAAGTTTGGTTCAAAAGCTACTTATGAACTGTGGAAAGGATTTTTGTACTTCTGTGCATGAACTTTGGCACAAATGGTCAAGACATAATGCGAAAGGGACGAAAATTTGGTTTCTACTAAATGTGCTTCAATTCTAAATTTTGACGAAGCTTGGTTAAAAAGGTTCTTATGAAATTTGAAAAGGAGTTTTGTACCTGTGTGGGCAAACTTTGGCACAAAAGGTCAAGACAGAGTCCGAAAATGAAAAACTTCGGGTTTCTACTTGACGAAATGAGCTCCAAGTCAAATTTTGACAAAGTTTGGTTTAGAAGGTAGTAGTGAACCCTATAAATGAGCTTTGTACCTGTGTGGATGAACTTTGGCACAAAGGGTCAAGATAGTGCCCGAAAAGGATGTACTTTCAGTTTCTACTTGTTGAAATCTTCTCCAAGTCCAAATTTTGACGAAGATTTGGTTCAAAAGGTACTTATAACCCTGGAAGTTGTTTTGTACCTGTGTGCACAAATTTTTGAATGAATTGTGGGTTTCTACTTATCGAAATGTTTTTCAAGTCCAAAATTGGACGAAGATGGGTTCAAAAAATACATACAAACCCTTGAAAGGTGTTTTGTACCTATGTGGATTAACTTTGGCATAAAACGTCATGACAGAATCCGAAAAGATTGAACTTTGGGTTTCTACTTGTCGAAATGTGCTCCAAGTCCAAATTTGGACGACGTTTGGTTTAAAAGGTACTTATGAACTCTGGAAATGAGTATGGTACTTGTGTGGACAAACTTTGGCACAAATGTTCAAGATAAAGTTCGAAAAGGATGCACTTTGGGTTTCTACTTGTCGAAATGTGTTTCAAGTCCAAATTTTGACGAAGTCTGGTTCAAATGATAGTTATGAACCCTGGAATGGAGTTTTTGTTGGGTTTTATGTCCTAAAACTCGTGGTTTTGTAAACATTAGAACTTATTCTGAGAAATTGATAAAGTTGTTGTTGAATATATTGTTTTTTAGAAATCCAATAAACCTAAGTCCCTTGACTATTATATGAGTACTTGAACTTTATGTAGAGACATACAAGTAGATCAGGCTCGAGTAAATAGTCAAAATGATCTATAGTATATGAATAAAGTTACCTTATTCTGGTAACATTATTGGATGCGACCTACTCTGTAGTTGTTACAAAATATTGTAAAGTGCTACATACGAAGTGATCCTAATTCATGCATATTGAGACATGAGAAGTAGGGGTATCCTGTGCAAATGAGTTTTGTGCAAGATCGGACCACGAAACCTATCACTCTTACTTTATAACGCTGTTTGCTGTTTAAGACTGACTATTTCAAAGCAATGACCTAGGTAACTTAACCTTAATCCTAAGCTAACTATGAACCCCTGTTTGTTCGGGATTATCCTTTGATTTGCAAACAGTGAGAGTAGATCAATTGCCTCTACTCAATAAGCTTACCATTTGGGATAAGACCAGATGCATAGCTGGGAACATAGGGTGCAAAAAGAAATTCACTCCTACCTGATTAAGGTTAGTAGAGAGGTTGTTCCCTTAAATGTTGATTCTGGTTCTTGAACAAGAGACCTCACCCTTTCATTGGCCTGAGAGGGATTTGATTTGTTGATTGAATCACAAATCAATTGTTCATTAGGGGATCAGTGGAACTTAAGAAACAAGAAGTAATTTTGGGGGTAAAACAAAGATTCGACCCCGTCGTTATTACGAGAAACCTGTGAAGGGTTAATTTATTAATCATGGTTATATTGAGTGGATATAATATATCTACAATGAGGAGAGTTCAGCTATGGGATTTAGTGGAATCACCCATTAGTTAACGAACGGGGGTTATTCGCGAGGTCCCCCTACTAGCTCGTAAGTGGATAAGCTCTAGAATAGCGTGATAAGTTAATTTGACGTATTTAAATTAGAATTAAATAAATTTGGAGAAATAATATTTAAATATGATTTAAATATTTAAATATTTGAAGATGGAATTGTGTTAAAAATTAATTTAATATTGATATTAAATTAATTAGAATTATTTAAATTGTTTAAATAAATATTTATTAATTTTATTAAAGAAAATTAATTTATGAAATTAATTTTGTAAAATTAATAATATTTTCAGTTTTATTCAATAAAATTTATTTTTGAAATCAATTTTGATAAAATTTAAAAAGAAAAGAAAAACACAAAGTTGGAAAAATTGATTTTCCATTTACTCCATGAACTAGCTCACCAACAACCCATTTTAGCTCTTCATTAACTCCAAGCATGAGGTGCATCTCATTGCAGGAAACTTCTTTACATGAGTGTTTGCAATATATAGAAGATTTTGGAGTGTTTTGGAGGAGAGCAACCGAACAAATTATGAGGAAAAATTGAGAGAAGAAGGGTGTTCTTCTTCATGGTTGCTGCAATGAGCTTCTCCAAATTCCTTTAATTCCAGCTTATTTTGAGTTCCACTACTCAATCTTAAGCTCCAAGAGGATAGTAGGGAAGATCTTAAGGTGACAACAAGATCTTATGGAGATTTGCAGCTGAATCGAAACTTAGAGAAAGTTCTTCAAAGGTATGTCATGAAACCCATTTTTTTCTGTTCAAGCATGTCTTCTTTTCTGCCAAAATTAATGAATTAAAGTGCTTATGGATCCTGGTTTCTTCCGCTGCACATTGGTACCTTCCAACACTAAAACTCGTGGTTAGTAAGCAATAGAATTTATTCTGAAAATTCAATAAAGTTGTTATTGAATATATTATTTTTTTTTAGAAATCCAATAAACCAAAGTCCTCGACTATTACATGTACTTGAACTTTATGTGGAAACATACAAGTGGATCAGGTTCGAGTAAAAAGTCAAAATGATCTATAAATATGAATAAGGTTGGGTGCTTTATTCTGATAGCATTATTGGATGGGGCCTACCCTGTAGTATTTACAAAGAGTTGTAAAGTGCTACAAACGAAGTGATCCTAATTCGTTCATGTTGGGACATGAGGAGTGGGGATGTCCTATGCAAATGAGTTTTGTGTAAGATCGGACCACGAAACCAGTCACTCTTACTTTATAACGCTGTTTACTGTTTAAGACTGACTATTTCAAAGTGATGACCTAGGTAACTTGACCTTAATCCTGAGCTAACTATGAACTTCTGTTTGTTCGAGATTATCCTTTGATCTGCAAACAGTGAGAGTAGACCAACTGTCTTTGCTCAAGAAGCTTACAATTTTGGGGATAAGATCGAATGAGTAGCGGGAACATAGGGTGCAAGACGAAATTCACTCCTACCCGATTAGGGTTAGTAGAGATGTTGTTTCCTTCAAGTGCTGATTCTGAGTCTTGAACAAGAGGCATCTCCTTCTCATTGGCCTGAGAGGGATTCCATTTGTTGATTGGATCAAAAATCAATTGTTCATTAGGGGATCAATGGGACTTAAGGAACAAGAGGTAATTTCGGGGGTAAAACAGAGATTCGACCCAGCCATTATTACGAGCAACCTGTGAAGGGTTAACTTACTACATGGTTATATCAAGTGGACATAATATATCTACAGTTAGGAGAGTTCAACTATGGGCTTTATTTAGTGGAATCACCCATTAGTTAATGAATGGGGGTTAGATAGGTCTAATGAGTTTAGCCGATTAATCTCGGATCGTTGGAGCCATGATTTGTAGTTCCGCGAGGTCTCCCTAATAGCTTATAAATGGATTAACTCTAGAATAGCGTGATAAGTTAATTTAAAATGTTCAAATTAGAACTAAACAAAATTGGAGAAATAATATTTAAATATGATTTAAATATTTGAAGATGGAATGGTGTAAAATTAATTTAATATTTGATATTAAATTAATTAGAATTATTTAAATTGTTTAAATAATTATTTATTAATTTTATTNGTAAAATTAATTTAATATTTGATATTAAATTAATTAGAATTATTTAAATTGTTTAAATAATTATTTATTAATTTTATTAAGAAAATTAATTTATGAAATTAATTTTGTAAAATTAATAATATTTCAATTTTATTAAATAAAATTGATTTATGAAATCAATTTTGATAAAATTGGAAAAGAAGAAAGAAATCACAAAATGGAAAAATGATTTTTTTCATTGTCTTCTTCCAAGTAGCTCACTAATAACCCACTTCTTCAACCTTCATTAACTCTAAGGATGAGTTGCATCTCATGCAGCAAATCTCTTTTCATGAATGTCTGCAATATATTGAAGAGATTGGAGTGTTTTGAAGAGAAGGCAACCGAATAAATTTTCCTGTAAAATTTGTGTGAGAAGAAGTTGTTCTTTTGCTGGGTTGCTACTGTGAGTATTCTCCAAATTCTCTTAATTCAAGCTTATTTTGAAGAGGATAGTAGGGAAGATCTTGGGGTGGTCTACAACAAGATTCAGAGGAGATTGATAGCTGAATTCAAGCTTAAAGGAAGTTCTTCAAAGGTATGTTTTGAAACCCATTTATTTCTGCTAAAGTATGATTTCTTTTATGCCAAAATTAATGAATTAGAGTGCTTATGGATCCTGATTACTTCCGCTGCGCATTGGTACCTTCCAACAGTTTTGTACTTGTGTGAATGAACTTAGATAAAAATGGTCAAGAAAAAGTTCGAAAAGGACGAACTTTGGATTTCTACTTATCGAAATATGCTCCAAGTTCAAATTAGGACGAAGTTTGGTTCAAAAGGTACTAAAGAAGCCTAGAAAGCAGTTTTTTGTGGACGAACTTTGGCACAAAAATTCAAGATAGAGTCTGAAAAAGACGAACTTTTGGAAGTGTTTTGTTTGGTGGGATCTGTGGTTTACTGGCGGTTTGATCTTGGAGACATATGGGGTTAGGGTTTTGTATGATGCGATGAGTAGTCAGAAGGCTAGGTTAACTGATTTGATGGAAAGGTAGATATCAGTGGCCTAATGTTTCATGGGAGTTGCCCGAGATTTGGGGCTTAATTAAGCTGTGGGGCCTAAAGTGAGTGGTGAAGATTATTGGGTGTGGGTTCCGAGTACTAATGGTCGGCTTTTTGTTACTAGTGCGTGGGAGAGTTTGTGTCCTCGTCGTCCAAAGGTGTCTTGGGTGTGTCTTATATGGTCTAGGAGTTGTATTCCGCGACACTCTTTTATTGCTTGGTTGGCTGTGAGGGATCGGTTAGGTACTCGAAATTTGTTGAAAAGGTGGGATCAGTCATCTGATGTTGAGTGCTTTTTTGTGTGGATGGTTTGGAGTCTCGTGATCATCTATTACTTTGATTGTGGGTATGGGAGGGAAATGTGGTCCAGTGTGTTGATCTGTTGGGTTTATCTCATCAGGTTGTTGAGTGGGATGTCGAGTTGTGTTGGATATGTCAGGTGGGGTCTGATAAGAGGGCTCGGAGTAAATTGTTTCGAGTCTTCAGGTGTTCTGCTATTTACTATATTTGGCAGGGGAGGAATCATCAGTTGTATGGGGGTCATCCGAGGTTGGCGTCTGCCATGTTCCATCTTATTGTCTCTGTCATTTGTGCTCGTGCTGCTTCCTGGCGGGTTGATCTCCTTGGTCTTCTCTAGTTTGTTCATGCGGTTTTTTGTTTGTCTTTTGCTTTTAAAAGTTTTGGTGTTGTCCCCATTTTATGGGGTCTTCTTTGTTTCGTTTCCCTATTTGGTTTTGTTTGGTCTCTTGGTTTGAGTTGATCATCTGTTACATTCTGAACTCTATCTTTGTTGGTGCTTTTTGCTATGGTGCGTCATCATGGGCTATAGGATCCTCCTTGTAGTGTAATAATATTACGTTCTCCAAATCCAAATATGGATGAAGTTAGGTTCAAAAGGTACTTATGAACCATGGAAAGGTGTTTTGAACCAGTGTGGACGAAATTTGGTATAAAAGGTCATGACATAATATGAAAACGACAAACTTTGGGTTTCTACTTGTCGAAATGTTCTCCAAGTCCAAATTTGGACGAAGATTGGGTTCAAAATGTACTTATGAACCCTGGAAAGAAGTTTTGTACCTGTGAGTATGAAATTTGGCACAAAAGGTGAAGACAAAGTCTGAAAAGGACAAATATTAGGTTTCTAAGAGTCGAAATATTCTCCATGTCCAATTTTGGATGAAGTTGGGTTCAAAAGGTACTTATGAACCCTTTCCCGGTGTAGACAAACTTTGGAAAAAAAGGTGAATATAGAGTCCAAAAAGAACGAACTTTCGGTTTCTACATGTCAAAATGTTCTCCAAGTCTAAATTTGGATGAAGTTGGGTTCAAAAGAGACATATCAACCCTGGAAAAGAGTTTTGTACATGTGTGAACGAACTTTGGCACAAAAGGTGAAGACAAACTTCGAAAAGGACGAACATTGGGTTTCTACTTGTCGAAATGTTCTCCATGTCCAAATTTGGAAGAAGTTCGATTCAAAAGGTACTTATGAACCCTAGAAAGGAGTTTTGTACCTGTGTCAATGAACTTTGAAACAAAAGGTGCAAATAGAGTCCGAAAATAACAAACTTTGGGATTCTACATGTCGAAATGTTCACCAAGTCAAAATTTGAACGAAGTTGGGTTTAAAAGGTACATATGAATCCTGGAAAAGAGTTTTGACCTGTGTGGACGAACTTTGGCACAAAAGGTCAAGACCGAATCCAAAAGGGATGAACTTTAGGTTTTTACTTTGGCACAAAACGTCATGACAGAATCCGAAAAGGACGAACTTTGGATTTCTACATGTGGAAAACTGCTACAAGTTCAAATTTGGACAAAGTTGGGTTCAAAAGCTACTTATGAACCCTTGAAAGGAGTTTTGTACCTGTATGGATGAACTTTGGCACAAAAGGTCAAGATAGAGAACAAAAAGGACGAACTTTGGGTTTCTACTTGTCGAAATGTGATTCACGTCCAAATTTCGAACACATTGGGTTCAGAATGTACTTATGAACATAGAAAAAGTGTTGTACCTATGTGGACGAACTTTGGCACAAAAGGTCAAGATAGAGTTTGAAAAGTCTGAACTTTAGGTTCCTACTTGTCGAAATTTGGACAAAGTTTGTTTTGAAAGGTACTATTTGACCTTGGAAAGGAGTTCTGTACCAGTGTGGATGAACATTGGCATAAAACGTCATGACAGAATCCGAAAAGGACATACTTTGGGTTTCTACTTGTAGAAATGTGCTCCAAGTCCAAATTTGAGCGAAGTTGGGTTCAAATGGTTCCTACTTGTCGAAATGTTTTTCAAGTCCAAATTAGGACAAAGTTTTCAAAGTTACTTATTGACTTTGGAAATGAGTCATGACTGATGTGGACGAACTTTGGCACCAAACATCATGGAAGAATTCGAAAAGGACGAACTTTGGGTTTCTACTAGTTGAAATGTGCTCCAAGTCCAAATTTGGACGATGTTTGGTTCAAAAGGTACTTATGAACCTTGGAAAGGAGTTTTGTACCTGTAGGGACGAACTATGTGTGAAAAGATCAAGAAAAAACGAAAAAGGACGAACTTTGGATTTCTACTTGTCGAAATGTGGATCAAGTCCAAATTTTCACGAAATCTTGTTCAAAAGGTACTTATGAACCATGGAAAGGAGTCTATATTGGTGTGGACGACTTTGGCACAAAACATTATGATAGAATCCGAAAAGGTCGAACTTTTGATTTCTACTTATAGAAATGTGCTCCAAGTCCAAATTTTAACGATGTTTAGTTCAAAAGGTACTTTCAAACACTTGAAATGAGTTTTATACCTTTGTGGACGAACTTTTGCACAAAAGGTTAAGACAAAGTTCGAAAAGAATGAACTTTGGGTTTCTACTTCACGAAACGTTCTCCAAGTCCAAATTTTGAGGAAGTTGGGTTCGATAGGTACTTATGAACCTTGGAAAGGATTTTTGCACCTGTGTGAATGACCTTTGGAACAAAAGGTGAAAATAGAGTATGGAAAGAACGAACTTTAGGATTCTACATTTTGAAATCTTCTCCAAATCCAAATTTTGACGAAGTTGGGTTTAAAAGGTATATATGAACCCTGTAAAAGAGTTTTGACCTTTGTGGACGAACTTTGGCATAAAAGGTCAAGACAGAATCCAAAAAAGATGAACTTTGTGTTTCTACTTGTCAAAATGTGCTTCAAAACTAAATTTTTACGATGTTTTGGTACAAAATGTACTTAACCTTGAAAAGGAGTTTTGTACTTATGAACCCTGGAAAGTAGTTTTGTACTTATGAACCCTGGAAAGTAGTTTTGTACTTATGAACCCTTGAAAGGAGTTTTGTACCTGTGTGGACGAACTTTGGCATAAAAGGTCAAGACAGAGAATGAAAATGACGAAAAAAGTTTTTACTTATCGAAATGTGATCCAAGTCAAAATTTGGATGAAGTTGGGTTTAAAAGGTACTTATGAACACAGAAAATGTGTTTTGTTCCTATATGGACAAACTTTGGGGCAAAAGGTCTACACAGTTTGAAAATGACGAACTTTGGGTTCCTGATTGTTGAAATGTTCTTCTAGTCCAAATTTGGACAAAGTTTTAATCAAAAGGTACTTATTGACCTTGAAAAGGAGTTCTGTATCGGTGTGGATGAACTTTGGCACAAAACGTCATGATAGAATTCGAAAAGGACGCTTTAGGTTCTACATTGTAGAAATGTGCTCTAAGTCCAAATTTTGATGATGTTTGGTTCTAAAGGTACTTATGAACCCGGGTAAGGAGTTTTGTACATGTGGGGATGAACTATGGCACAAAAGGTCAAGATAGAGAATGAAAATGATGAACTTTGGGTTTCTACTTGTCGAAATGTGCTTCAAGTCCAAAATTTGACGAAGTCTTGTTCAAAAGGTACTTATGAACCCTGGAAAGAAGTTTGTACCTGTGTGGACAAACTTTGGAACAAGAGGTCAAGAAAAAGTTTGAAAAAGATGAACTTTCGGTTCCTACTTGTCGAAAGGTTCTTTATGTCCAAATTTGGACGAAGTTTGGTTTAATAGGTACTTATGGACCTGGAAATGAATTTGGTACCTGTTTGGACGAACTTTGGCACAAAACGTCATCACAGAATTCGAAAAGGACGAACTTTGAGATTCTTGTTGAAATGTGCTCCAATTCCAAATTTGGACGACGTTTGGTTCAAAAGGTACTTATGAAGACTTGAAAGGAGTTTTGTACCTTTGCGGATGAACTTTGGCACAAAAGGTTAAGACAGAGTTCGAAAAGAACGAATTATGGCTTTCTACTTTACGAAATGTTTTCCAAGTCCAAATTTTGAGGAAATTGGATTCAATAGGTACTTATCAACCCTGGAAAAGAGTTTTGTACTTGTGTGAACGAACTTTGGACAAAAGATGAGGACAAAGTTAAAAAAGAACGAACATTGGGTTTCTACTTGTCGAAATATTCTCTATGTCCAATTTGAACGAAGATTGGGTTCAAAAGGTACTTAGGAACACTGGAAATGTGTTTTGTACCTGTGTTAACGAATTTTGAAACAAAAGGTGAAAATAGAGTTCAGAAAGGATGAACTTGGAGATTCTACATGTCGAAATGTTCTCCAAGCCCAAATTTGGAAGAAGTTGGGTTTAAAAGGTACTTATGAACCCTGGAATGCTGTTTTCTAATTGTGTGCACGAACTTTGGCACAATTGGTAGCTATGAACCTTGGAAAGGTGTTTTGTACTTGTGTGGATGAAATTTGGCTCAAAATGTTATGACAGAATCCGAAAAGGACAGACTTTGGATTTCTACTAGTCAAAATTTTCTCGAAGTCCAAACTTGGACGAAGTTTGGTTCAAAAGATACTTATGAATACAAGAAAGGAGTTTTATACCTTTGTGGACGAACTTTGGCAAAAATGTTCAAGATAAGTCTGAAAAGGATGAACTTTGAGTTTCTACTTGTCGAAATGTGCTTCAAGTCAGAATTTTGACGAAATCTTGTTCAAAAGGTATTTATGAACCCTGGAAATGAGTTTTCTACTTCTGTGGACGAACTTTGGAACAAAAGGTCAAGACAGAGTTCGAAATTGACGAACTTTGGGTTTATACTTGTCAAAATGTTCTCCAAGTGCAAATTTGGATGAAGTATGGTTCAAAACATACTTATGAACCCTGGAAATTTTTTTTGTACCTTTGTAGAGGAACATTGAGAACAAAATGTAAAAAAATTTTCTTCCAAATTTGGACCTGGAGAACATTTCGTCAAGTAGAAACCCAAAGTTTGTTCTTTTCGAACTTTGTCTTGAGCTTTTGTGCCAAAGTTCATCCCCAAAGGTACAAAACTCCATTCAAGTCTTCATAAGTATCTTTTGAACCAAACATTGTCCAAATTTGGACTTAGAGCACATTTCGACAAGTAGAAACCGAAAGTTCATCCTTTTCGAAGTTTATGATGATGTTTTGTGCCAAAGTTTGTCCACACCGATACAAAACTCCTTTCTAGGGTCCATAAGTACCTTTTGTACCAAACTTCGTCCAACTTTGGACTTAAAGAACATTTCGACAAGTTTACCCAAACTTCGTCCTTTTCAAACTCTGTCTTGACCTCTTGTACCAAAGTTCGTCCATACAGGTAAAAACTCCTTTCCGGGGTTCATAAGTACCTTTTTAACAAAACTTCATCAAAATTTAGACTTAAAGCACATTTCGACAAGTAGAAACCCAAAATTCGTCATTTTCATTCTAGGTCTTGACCTTTTGTGCCATAGTTCATTCGCGCAGATACAAAACTCCTTTCCACATAAGTATCTTTTGAACCAAACATCATCCAAATTTTGACTTAGAGCACATTTCCACAAGTTTAACCCAATGTTCGTCCTTTTCGGATTCTGTCATGACGTTTTGTGCCAAAGTTTGTCCACATCGGTACAGAAATCCTTTCCAAGGTCAATAAGTACCTTTTGAACCAAACTTTGTCCAAATTTGGACTAGAAGAACATTTTGACAATTAGGAAACCAAACTCTGTAGACCTTTTGTGCCAAAGTTTGTCCACCTAGGTGCAAAACACATTTCCTGTGTTCATAAGTACCTTTTGAACCCAACTTCATCCAAATTTGGACTTGGAGAACAATTCGACAAATACAAACATTGTTTGTCCTTTTCGTTCTCTGTCTTGACCTTTTGTGCCAAAGTTCGTCCACACAGGTACAAAACTCCTTTCAAGGGTTCATAAGTACCTTTTGAACCCAATTTTGTCCAAATTTGGACTTGAAGCTCATTTCGAATTGTAGAAACCCAAAGTTCGTCCTTTTCGAACTTTCTCTTGACCTTTTGTGCCAAAGTTCGTCCACACAGGTACAAAACTCCTTTCTAGGGTTCATAAGTACATTTTGTACCAAAAGCCGTGAAAATTTAGATTTAGAGATAATTTCGAAAAGTAGAAACCCAAAATTCGTCCTTTTTGGATTCTATCTTGACCTTTTTTGCCAGAGTTGGTCCACAGAGGTCAAAACTCTTTTCCAGGGTTCATATGTACCTTTTAAACCCAACTTCATCCAAATTTGGACTCGGAGAACATTTCGACATGTAGAATCCTAAAGTTCGTTCTTTTCAGACTCTATTTTCACCTTTTGTTCCAAAGTTTGTTCAAACAGGTACAAAACTCCTTTCCAGGTAACATAAGTACCTTTGAATCCAACATCTTTCAAATTTGGACATGAAGAATATTTCGACAAGTGGAAACCAAATGTTCGTCCTTTCCGAACTTTGTCTTCACCTTTTGTGCCAAAGTTTCGTCCACACAGGTACAATACTCTTTTCCAGGGTTGATAAGTACATATCAAACCCAACTTCCTCCAAATTTGGACTTGGAGAACATTTCGTGAAGTAGAAACACAAAGTTCATTCTTTTCGAACTTTGTCTTGACCTTTTGTGCCAAAAGTTTGTCCACAAAGATACAAAACTCATTTCAAGTGTTCATACTTACCTTTTGAACTTAAACATCGTCCAAATTGGGTTTGGAGCACATTTCGATAAGTAGAAACCTAAAGTTCGACCTTTTCGGATTCTTTCTTGACGTTTTGTGCCAAAGTTTGTCCACAGTAGTACAGACTTCTTTCCATGGCTCATAAGTACCTTTTAAACAAGACTTCGTCAAAATTTGGACTTGAAGCACATTTCAATAAGTAGAAACCCAAAGTTCATCCTTTTCATTCTCTATCTTGACCTTTTGTGCCATAGTTCATCCCCACAGGACAAAACTCCTTCACAGGGTTCATAAGTACCTTTTGAACCAAACATTGTCCAAATTTGGACTTGGAGCACATTTCGACAAGTAGAAGCCCAAAGTTCGTTCTTTTCGGCATCTTTCATGACGTTTTGTGCCAAAGTTTGTCCACATCAGTCAGAATTTATTTCCAGGTCAATAAGTACCTTTTTAACCAAACTTTGTCCAAAATTGGACTTGAAGAACATTTCGACAAGTAGGAACCAAAAGTTCGTCCTTTTCAAACTCTGTCTTGACCTTTCGTACCAAAGTTCATCCACACAGGTACAAAACACCTTTACTATGTTCAATACCTTTTGAACCCAACTTCATGGAAATTTGGACTTGGAGCACATTTCGACAAGTAGAAAGCCAAAGTTCGTCCTTTTCGTTTTCTACATTCACCGTTTGTGCCAAAGTTCGTCCACACAGGTGCAAAACTCCTTCCGAGTGTTCGTAAGTACCTATTGAACCCAAATTCGTCCAAATTTGGAGTAGAAGAATATTTCGACAAGTAGGAACCCAAAGTATTGACCTTTTGTACTAAAGTTCGACCACACAGGTACAAAACACATTTCCTGTGTTCATAAGTACCATTTAAACCCAACTTTGTCAGAATTTGGACTTGGAGCACATTTCGACAAGTAGAATCTAAAAGTCCATCCTCTTCGTATTCTGACATGACGCTTTGTGCCAAAGTAGAAACCTAATGTTTGTCCTTTTTGGATTCGGTCTTGACCTTTTGTGCCAAAGTTCCTCCACACAGGTCAAAACTCTTTTCCATGGTTCTTGACCATTTGTGCCATAGTTTGTCCACATAGGTACAAAACTCCTTTCCAAGGTTCATAAGTACCTTTTGAACCAAACATCGTCCAAATTTGGACTTGAATAACATTTGGACAAGTAGGAACCCAAAGTTCGTCCTTTCCATTCTCTATCATGACCTTTTTTTGCCAAACTTTGTCCACAGAGGTAGAAAACTCCTTCCAGGGTTCATAAGTACCTTTTGAACCCCACTTCATTCAAATTTGCACTTGATGCTCATTTCGACTTGTAGAAACATCCTCTTAGGAATTTGTTTTGACCTTTTGTGCCAAAGTTTTTCCACATAGGTACAAAATTTATTTCAGGGTTCATAAGTACCTTTTGAACCAAACTTCGTCAAAATTTAGATTTGAAACACATTTCGACAGTAGAAACCCAAAGTTTGTTCTTTTTGAATTCTGTCTTGACCTTTTGTACCAAAGATCATCCACACAGGTCAAAACTTCTTCCAAGGGTTCATATGTACCTTTTGAACCCAACTTTATCTAAATTTGGACTTTGAGAACATTTCGACAAGTAGAATCGCAAAGTTCGTCCTTTCGGAATCTATTTTTACCTTTTGTTCCAATGTTCGTCCATACAGGTACAAAACTACTTTCCAGGGTTCATAAGTACCTTTTAAACGCAACTTCTTCCAAATTTTGACATGGAGAACATTTCAACAAGTAGAAACATAGTGTTCGTCCTTTTTGAACTTTGTCTTCACCTTTTGTACCAAAGTTCATCCACACAGGTACAAAACTCTTCCAGCAAATAATTGACAATGATTAGGAGCTAGAGTATTAAAAGATTTGCTTCCTAGTTAAGCTTCCAAATATGAAGAGTAGCAACCCTTCAAGAATCAAAACCACCAAAAGTCATAATGAATTTGGAAATTCAGATTCATTCATATATTTAATGTATCAATTTATAATAATGTATTTACATTTATGGAGGTTTATTATGTATGTAGTTGAAGAGTTTTTGTTGAACCATGTCAATTAGGTGAAAGATTATGTCCATTCAAGTTGTCTTTTCAATTAATATAAATACCTATGTAATATTGTCATTTAAAAAGAGACTTTGAATTTGAATGAAATTTCATTAGAGTTTATTCTAATGTTTAGAATACATTAGAATAAAAGGTCAAGACAGAATCCAAAAAAGACGAACTTTCCAAAAAAGACGAACTTTGATACCAAATAAGAACTACCTCAATCACGTATGAGAACTCCCCTTACTCTAGGTGAACCCCCACAACGATAATATGAATAATCCCCAATAAACAAACAGATAACAACCCGAAGAAAGCTAAACAGATTTGGCATAGAAGATTGATCGATGATCAAGAAGAAAGGAGAACTTGTTCCTAACTTCAAGATTTCAAACTCTCCACAATCTAATTGATCAAACTAGATTGAATGTTCTAATACATGCATTCTAAACACAAGAGTACAAAAAAAAGTATAAATCTTGAGAGAATAAAGCTTGATAGTATTCTTGTGGTTGTTATCATTTTGTTTGTTGGGGGTTATTCTATTATCGTTGTGGGGTTCACCTAGAATAAGGGGGGGGAGGGGGGGTTCTCATACGTGATTGAGGTAGTTCCCTTTATCACAAAAGGTCAAGAAAGAGTTCGAAAAGGACGAACTTTAGGTCTCTACATGTTGAAATATACTTTCAGTCAAAATTTGTTCGTAGTTTTATTTAAAAGTTATTTATGAACCCTGGATAAGAGTTTTGTACCTCTATGGATGAACTTTGGAGCAAAAGATCAAGAAAGAGTAAAAAAATGACGATCAAGAGTAAACTTGTCGAAATGTGCTCCAAGTCCAAATTTTGAAGAAGTTTGGTTCAAAAGACACCTACGAACCATGGAAAGGAGTTTTGCACCAGTGTGGACAAACTTAGACACATGGACGAACTTTGTGTTTCTACGTGTCAAATTGTGCTCTCAGTCCAAATTTGTTCGAAGTTTGGTTTAAAAGTTACTTATGAACTCTGAACAGAAGTTTAGTACCTATATTGATGAAATGGGGACCAAAACGTCAAAAGAGAGTCCAAAAATGACGAACATCAAGTTTCTACTTTTCGAAATGTGCTCCAAGTAAAACTTTGGACAAAGTTTTGTTCAAAAAGTACTTATAAAATTTAAAAAGGGATTTTGTACTTATGTGGACGAACTTTGGCACAAAAGGTAAAGAAAGAGACTGAAAAGGACGATCTTTGGGTGACTACTTTTCGAAATGTGCTCCAATTCCAAATTTAGAAGAAGTTTGGTTCAAAAGACACTTATGAACCCTGGAAAGAAGTTTTATACTAGTGTGGACGAACTTAGGCACAAAAGGTCGAGAAAGAGTCCGAAAAGGACGAACTTTGGATTTCTACACGTGGAAATCTGCTATGACTAAAAATTTGGACAAACGTTGGTTCATAAGGTACTTATGAACCCTGGAAAGCAATTTTGTACCTATGTGGACGAAGAAAATTTGGCACAAAGGAAGGTAAAGAAAGGACTGACAAGGACGAACTTTGGGTTTCTACTTGTCGAAATGTGCTCCAAGTCAATTTGGACGAAGTTTTGTTCAAATGATAATTCTGAACCCTAGAGAGGAGTTTTTGTACCTATGTGGACGAACTTTGACACAAAAGGTTAAGAAACAGTCCAGAAAGGAGGAATTTGGGATTTCTCTACGTGTCAAAATGTGCTTCTCAGTCCAAAATTGATCGAAGTTTGATTTAAAAGTTACTTATGAACTCTGGACATAAGTTAGTACCTAATATTGATTAACTTGGGACCAAACTGTAAAAAAAGACTCCAAAAATGATGAACAAGGTTTCTACTTTTTGAAATGTGCTCCAAGTCAAAATTTGGACAAAGGTTCAAAAGGTAATGAACCTAGAAAGAAAATTTTGTACCTATGTGGACGAATTTGGCACAAAGGGTAAAGAAAGAGACTGAAAAGAACGAACTTTTGGTTTAAACTTGTCCGAAAAGTGCTCCAATTCCAAATTTGGAAAAGAGTTTGGTTCAAAAGACACTTGTGAACCCTGGAAAGGAGTTTTTTTCCCATTGTAGACGAACTTAGGCACAAAAGGTCGAGAAAGAGTCTGAAAAGAATTGAACATTAAAATTTCTACATGTTGAAAGTCTGCTATGACTAAAACAATTTGGACGCCTTTGGTTTAAAAGGTACTTATGAACCCTGGAAAGAAATTTTGTACCTATGTGGATGAACTTTGGCACAAGGGGAAGAAAGAAGAATGAAAAGGACGAAACTTTGGGTTTCTACTTGTCGAAATGTGCTTAAAGTCCAAACTTGGACGAAGTTTTTGTTCAAAAGATACTAGGTTCAAAAGGTATTTATGAACCTGGAAAGCAATTTTGTCCCTATGTTGGACGAACTTTGACACAAAGGGTAAAGAAGAGTAAGGACGAACCTTGGATTTCTACTTATCGGAGTGTCTCCAAGTACAAATTTGGATGAAGTTTGCTCAAAAGATACTTAGGAACTCTAGAGATTGAGTGTTTGTACCTATTTAGACGAACTTTGACACATAAGGTCGAGAAAGAGTGCACAAAGGATGAAGTTTGGGTTTCTATGTGTCAAAAATGTGCTTCTCAGTCCAAATTTGGTACGAAGTTTCGGTTTAAAAGTTACTTATGAACTCTTGACAGAGAGTTTGCACCTATATTGATGAACTTGGGAACAAAACGTCAAGAAGATGTGCAAAAATTACGAACTTCAGGTTTCTACTTTTCGAATGTGGCTCCAAGTAAAAATTTCGAAAAAAGTTTTTGTTAAAAAGGTACTTATGAACCCTAGAATGGAATTGTTGTACTAGTGAACGACTTTAGCACAAAGGGTAAAGAAAGCAACTGAAAAGGACGAACTTTGGGTTTCTACTTGTTGAAATGTGCTCCAATTCTAAATTTGGAAGAAGTTTGGTTCAAAATACACTTATGAACCCTGGAAAGGAGTTTTGTAACCAGCTGGGACGACCTTAGGTAGAAAGGTTGAGAAAGAGTACCGCAAAAGTACGACTATGGATATCTACATATGGAAATCTGCTATGACTAAAATTTGACGAAACTTTAGTTCAAAAGGTAACTTATGACCCGGAAAGCAATTTTGTACCTACGTGGACGAAGTTTGGCCAAAGGGTAAAGAAAGAGACTAGAAAGGGATGAACCTTGAACAAAATATAATGAATAGAGTTCTGAAAAAGAACGAACATTGGGTTTCTAAGCTTTGTGAAATGTGCTTCAAGTCCAAATTTGAATTATGTTTGGTTCAAATTGATTTATGAAGCCTGGAGAGGAGTTTTGTACCTGTGTGACGAACTTTGACACAAAGCAGAAAGAGTTCGAAAAGGACGGAAACTTTGGGATCTCTACAGTGTTCGAAATTGTGCTTTCAATCAAAATTTGTTCGTAGTTTGGTTTAAAAGTTATTATGAACGTGGTATAAGAATTTTGTACTCTTGTGGATGAACTTTGGACAAAAAGTTCAAGAAAAGTAAAAAAAATTGACGAACTTTAGGTTTCTACTCGAAATTTTCTCCAAGTCCAAATTTGGACGAAGTTTTGTTCAAAAGATATGAACTATGTAGGGGTATTTTGTACCTATGTGCGAACTTTGACCAGGCTCGAGAAAGAGTCCGGAAAGGACGAACTTTGTGTTTCTAAGTGTCAAAATGTGCTTCAATTTAAATTTGATCGATCGGTTTGATTTAGAGAGTTACTTATGAATTCTAGACAGAGTTTAGTACCTATATTGATGAACTTGGGAACAAAACGTCAAAAAACCGTCCAAAAATGATGAACTTCAGAAAGAAATAGTCAACAACCAACGAACTTCAGGCTTCTACTTTTTCAAAATGTGCTTTTTAGTTAAAATTTGGACAAAGTATAGTTCAAAAGGTATTTAATGTACC